>NW_026943501.1:60323-113330 GCF_024139115.2 Armigeres subalbatus | reverse complement strand
CCAATCCAAACCAATCCAAACCAATCCAAACCAATCCAAACCAATCCAAACCAATCCAAACCAATCCAAACCAATCCAAATCAAACCAAACCAATCCAAATCCAATCGGAACCAATCCAAACCAACCAAACCAATCCAAACCAATCCAAACCAATCCAAACCAATCAAACCAAACCAATCCAAACCAATCCAAACCAATCCAAACCAATCCAGATCCAATCCAAACCAACCAAACCAATCCAAACCAATCCAAACCAATCCAAACCAATCCAACCAACCAAACCCAACCAACCAGATCCAATCCAGATCCAATCCAGATCCAATCCAACCAATCCAAACCAATCCAAACCAATCCAAACCAATCCAAACCAATCCAAACCAACCAAACCAATCCAAACCAACCAAACCAATCCAAATCCAATCCAAACCAATCCAAATCCAATCCAAACCAATCCAAACCAACCAAACCAATCCAAACCAACCAAACCAATCCAACCAATCCAAACCAATCCAAACCAACCAAACCAATCCAAACCAATCCAAACCAATCCAAACCAATCCAAACCAACCAAACCAATCCAAACCAATCCAAATCCAATCCAAACCAATCCCAATCCAAACCAATCCAAACCAATCCAAACCAATCCAAACCAATCCAAACCAATCCAAACCAATCCAAACCAATCCAAACCAACCAAACCAATCCCAAACCAATCCAAACCAACCAAATCCAAACCAATCCAAACCAATCCAAACCAACCAAACCAACCAAACCAATCCAAACCAACCAAACCAATCCAAACCAATCCAAACCAATCCAAACCAATCCAAACCAATCCAAACCAATCCAAACCAATCCAAACCAATCCAAACCAACCAAACCAATCCAAACCAATCCAAACCAACCAAACCAATCCAAACCAACCAAACCAATCCAAACCAATCCAAACCAATCCAAACCAATCCAAACCAATCCAAACCAACCAAACCAATCCAATCCAAACCAGATCCAATCCAAACCAATCCAAACCAATCCAGATCCAATCCAAACCAATCCAAACCAATCCAAACCAACCAAACCAATCCGAACCAATCCAAACCAACCAAACCAATCCAAACCAATCCAAACCAATCCAACCAATCCAGATCCAATCCAGATCCAATCCAAACCAATCCAAACCAATCCAAACCAATCCAAACCAATCCAAACCAATCCAAACCAACCAAACCAATCCCAAACCAACCAAACCAATCCAAACCAATCCAAACCAATCCAAACCAACCAAACCAACCAAACCAATCCAAACCAATCCAAACCAATCCAAACCAATCCAAACCAATCCAAACCAATCCAAACCAATCCAAACCAATCCAAACCAATCCAAACCAATCCAAACCAATCCAAACCAATCCAGATCCAACCAAACCAATCCAAACCAATCCAAACCAATCCAAACCAACCAAACCAATCCAAACCAACCAAACCAACCAAACCAATCCAAACCAACCAAACCAATCCAGATCCAATCCAAACCAATCCAAACCAATCCAAACCAATCCAAATCGAATCCAGAACCAATCCAACCAATCCAAACCAACCAAACCAACCAAACCAATCCAAACCAATCCAAACCAATCCAAATCCAATCCAAACCAATCCAAATCCAATCCAGATCCAACCAAACCAATCCAACCAATCCAAATCCCAAATCCAAACCAATCCAAACCAATCCAAACCAATCCAAACCAAACCAAACCAATCCAAACCAATCCAAACCAATCCAAACCAATCCAAATCCAATCCAAACCAATCCAAACCAATCCAAATCCAATCCAAACCAATCCAAACCAATCCCAAACCAATCCAAACCAATCCAAACCAATCCAAACCAATCCAAACCAATCCAAACCAACCAAACCAACCAAACCAATCCAAACCAATCCCAACCAACCAATCCAGAACCAATCCAAACCAACCAAACCAATCCAAACCAACCAAACCAATCCAGATCCAAACCAACCAAACCAATCCAAACCAATCCAAACCAACCAAACCAACCAAACCAATCCAAACCAATCCAAACCAATCCAAACCAACCAAACCAATCCAAACCAATCCAAACCAATCCAAACCAATCCAAACCAATCCAAACCAATCCAAACCAATCCAAACCAACCAAACCAAATCCAAACCAATCCAAACCAACCAAACCAATCCAAACCAATCCAAACCAATCAAAACCAATCCAAACCAATCCAAACCAATCCAAACCAATCCAAACCAAACCAAACCAATCCAAACCAACCAAACCAATCCCAAACCAATCCAAACCAACCAAACCAATCCAAACCAATCCAAACCAATCCAAACCAATCCAAACCAATCCAAACCAAACCAACCAAACCAATCCAAACCAATCCAAACCAATCCAGATCCAATCCAAACCAATCCAAACCAATCCAAACCAATCCAAACCAATCCAAACCAATCCAAACCAATCCAAACCAAACCAAACCAAACCAATCCAGATCCAATCCAAACCAACCAAACCAATCCAAACCAATCCAAACCAATCCAAACCAATCCAAACCAACCAAACCAATCCAAACCAACCAAACCAATCCAAATCCAACCAAACCAATCCAAATCCAATCCAAACCAATCCAAACCAATCCAAACCAATCCAAACCAATCCAAACCAATCCAAACCAATCCAAACCAATCCAAACCAACCAAATCCAATCCAAATCCAACCAAATCCAATCCAAACCAATCCAAATCCAATCCAATCCAATCCAAACCAATCCAAATCCAATCCAAACCAATCCAAACCAATCCAAACCAATCCAAACCAACCAAACCAATCCAAATCCAATCCAAACCAACCAAACCAATCCCAAACCAATCCAAACCAATCCCAAACCAATCCAAACCAAATCCAAACCAATCCAAACCAATCCCAAACCAACCAAACCAAATCCAAACCAATCCAAACCAATCCAAACCAACCAAACCAATCCAAACCAAAATCCAATCCAAACCAACCCAACCAATCCAAACCAATCCAAACCAACCCAAACCAATCCAAATCCAATCCAAACCAATCCAAACCAATCCAAACCAATCCAAACCAATCCCAAACCAATCCAAACCAAACCAAACCAAACCAACCAAACCAATCCAAACCAATCCAAACCAACCAAACCAACCATCCAATCCAAACCAATCCAAACCAATCCAAACCAACCAAACCAATCCAAACCAACCAAACCAATCCAAACCAATCCAAACCAACCAACCAATCCAAACCAACCAAACCAACCAAACCAATCCAAACCAATCCAAACCAATCCAAATCCAATCCAAACCAATCCAAACCAATCCAAACCAATCCCAATCCAAACCAATCCAAACCAACCAAACCAATCCAAATCCAATCCAAACCAATCCAAATCCAATCCAAACCAATCCAAACCAATCCAAACCAATCCAACCAATCCAACCAATCCAAACCAATCAAATCCAATCCAATCAATCCAAATCCAATCCAATTAATCCAACCAAACCAATCCAAATCCAACCAAACCAACCAAACCAATCCAGATCCAATCCAAACCAATCCCAAACCAATCCAAACCAACCAAACCAATCCAAACCAACCAAACCAATCCAAATCCAATCCAAACCAATCCAAACCAACCAAAACCAATCCAACCAACCAAACCAACCAACCAATCCAACCAACCAAACCAATCCAAACCAATCCAAACCAACCAAACCAATCCAAACCAATCCAGATCCAATCCAAACCAATCCAAACCAATCCAAACCAATCCAACCAAACCAATCCAAACCAATCCAAACCAATCCAAACCAATCCAAACCAATCCAAATCCAATCCAAACCAATCCAAACCAACCAAACCAATCCAAACCAATCCAGATCCAACCAAACCAATCCAAACCAATCCAAACCAATCCAAATCCAATCCAACCAATCCAAATCCAATCCAAATCCAATCCAAATCCAATCCAAACCAATCCAAACCAATCCAAATCCAATCCAAACCAATCCAAACCAATCCAAACCAATCCAAACCAATCCAAACCAATCCAAACCAATCCAAACCAATCCAAACCAACCAAACCAATCCAAACCAATCCAGATCCAACCAAACCAATCCAAACCAATCCAAACCAATCCAAACCAATCCAAACCAATCCAAACCAATCCAAACCAATCCAAACCAATCCAAACCAATCCAAACCAATCCAGATCAACCAAACCAATCCAAACCAATCCAAACCAATCCAAACCAATCCAAACCAATCCAAACCAATCCAAATCAATCCAAACCAATCCAAACCAATCCAAACCAATCCAAACCAATCCAATCCAATCCAAATCCAACCAAACCAATCCAAATCAATCAAACCAATCCAAACCAACCAAACCAATCCAAACCAATCCAAACCAATCCAAATCCAACCAAATCCAATCCAAACCAATCCAAACCAATCCAAATCCAATCCAAACCAATCCAAACCAATCCAAACCAATCCAAACCAATCAAATCCAATCCAACCAATCCAAACCAATCCAAATCCAATCCAAACCAATCCAAATCCAATCCAAACCAATCCAAACCAATCAAACCAATCCAAATCCAATCCAAACCAATCCAATCCAATCCAAACCAATCCAAATCCAATCCAAACCAATCCAAACCAATCCAAACCAATCCAAATCCAATCCAAAACCAACCAATCCAAACCAATCCAAACCAATCCAAACCAATCCAAACCAATCCAAACCAATCCAAACCAACCAAACCAATCCAAACCAATCCAAACCAATCCAACCAATCCAAACCAATCCAAACCAATCCAAACCAATCCAAATCCAATCCAAACCAATCCAAACCAACCAAACCAATCCAAACCAATCCAAACCAATCCAAACCAATCCAAACCAATCCAAATCCAATCCAAACCAATCCAAACCAATCCAAATCCAATCCAAACCAACCAAACCAATCCAAACCAATCCAAACCAATCCAAACCAATCCAAACCAATCCAAACCAACCAAACCAATCCAAACCAATCCAAACCAATCCAAACCAATCCAAACCAATCCAAACCAATCCAAACCAACCAAACCAATCCAAACCAATCCAAACCAATCCAAACCAACCAAACCAATCCAAACCAATCCAAACCAATCCAAACCAATCCAAATCAATCCAAATCAATCCAAATCCAATCCAAACCAATCCAAACCAATCCAAATCCAATCAAATCCAATCCAAACCAATCCAAACCAATCCAATCAATCCAACCAATCCAAAACCAATTCTAATCCGATCCAAATTCAATCCAAATCCAATCCAAATCCAATCCAAATCCAATCCAAATCCGATTCAAATTCAATCACAATCCAATTCCTATCCGAAGTTCGGGGTTGTAGGACAAAAGGTGGAAGGTCTAAAGGCCGAAGGACAAAAGATCGAAGGTCAGAAGGTCGAGAGGACAAAAGTTCGAAGGGTCAAAAAGTCGAAGGGACAAAAGGTCGAAGGGACAAAAGGTCGAAAAAAAAACTGCGTCAGTGTCTTTCTTTTTCTTCTGTCTTTCTTATTTCTTCTTCCTTTTTCCTTATATTCTCTTCCTTTTTCCTTTTTACTTCATATGCTTCTTTCTTTCAATTATTATTCCTCCTTATTTCTTTCTTCCTTCTTCCTACCATATTTCATCTTCTTTATTTCTAACTTCTTTCTTTTTTTCTCTCTTCTTTCCTTCATCTTTCTTCTTTATTTCTTCATTTTTCTTCTTTCTTTTTTCTTCTTTCTTCCTACTTGCTTTCATCTTTCTTACTTATCTTTCTTTCTTCTTTTTTCTTCTTCTTCCTTCTTTTTTCTCCTTTCTTCCGTCATTTTTCCTTATTTCTTCTCTCTTTCTTTTTTCTCTGTCTCCGCTTTTTTTCTTCCTTTTTGTTTCCTGTTTTTCTTCTTTCTTTTTTCCTTCTCTCTTTTTTCTTCCTTCCTTCCTTCTTTCTTTCTTCGTTCCTACTTCTTTTTTTTTTCGTTTTTCTTTTTTTTTCTTCCATCTTTATTCCTTCTTTCCACCTTCTTCCTTCCTTCTTTTTTCCTTCTTTCTTCCTACTTTTTTTCTTCTTTTTCCTCCTTTCTTCTTTCTTTCTTTTCTCTTTTTTCTTCCTTTCTTCTTCCTTCTTGTTTCCTCTTCTTCTTTCTTCCTTCGTTCACCCTTTTTTCTTCCTTCTTTCTTTCTTCTTTCTTCCTTATTTCTCTCTTCTTTGTTCCTTATTTCTTCCATCTTTCTTCTTTATTTCTTCTTTCTTCCTTCTTTCTTCCTTCCTTCCTCCTTCTTTCTTCCTTTTTTCTCCCTTATATCTCTCTTCTTTCTTCCATATTTCTTTGATCTTTCTTCTCTTTTCCTGTTACTTGCTCCCTCCTTGTTTCCTTTGTTTTGCTTCATTGTCAACTCTTTCCTTCTTCTTCCTTCCTTCTTTCTTCCTTCTCCTGATTTCTTTTGTTCGTCCTTCTTTATTTCTTCCTTTCTCCTTCTTTTTGCTTCTTCCATCTTCTTCTTCTTATCTTGTTGTTCTTTTGTCCTCTTCTGTTCTTTTTCTTTCTTACTATATATGTTTCTCCTTTCTTCATTTTCACTTCATGTTTACATCTCACTTCTTACTTCTCTGCTCCTCACTTGTCACTGTTTACTTCTTATTTCTTCCTATTCACTTTCCATTTCTCACGTTTCACTTTTCACTTCTCATTTATCTATGCCCGCTATTTCTATCTTGCATCTCACTTGTCACTACTCACAACTTCCATCACATTTCTTGACTTTTTGCTCTTTTGATCTTTTGTCCTTCGACCTTTTGACCTTCGACGTTATGACACATATTCGACCTTTTGACCATTCGACCTTTTGACCCTTAGACCTTTTGTCCTTCGACCTTTTGACGCAGATTCGAAGTTCGGTTGTCATGAACTATGGATCGAAAACATTATTAGAAAAAAAATCATGATTTTAAGAAGACAGTAAGAATCTGTGTCAAAAGGTCGAAGGTCAAAAGTTCGAAGGACAAAAGGTCGAAAGGACAAAAGGTCTAAGGGTCAAAATGTCGAAGGACAAAAGGTCGAAAGGATAAAAAGACAAGGAATGAGTAGTGAAAAGAGAGACGTAAGAAAAGAGTAATGAGCATAGGTAAATGAGAAGTGAAAAGTGAGAAGTGAGAATTGATAAATGAGAAATGAGGAGTGAGTAGTGAGAAGTGATTAGTGAGAAGTGAAAAGTTGATAGTGAATAGTGAGTAGTGAAAAGTGAGAAGTGAGAAGTGAGAAATGAACAGTGAGTAGTGAGTGAGAAGTGCGTAGTGAGAAGTGAAAAGTAAAAAGGAAGAAATGAGAAGTAGAAAGTGACAAGTGAGAAATGTGATATAAGGAGTGATAAAAATGAGAAGTGAAAAGATAGAAAGAAGGAGGGAGGAAAAATATATGGTAAGAAAGGAAAAGGAGAATGAAGAAGAACAGAGGAAGAAAAACGAACAAAAAAGAAAGAAAGAAGCAGGAAGATGGAAGTAGGAAAAAAAGGACGAAGGAAAAATGAAGAAGGAGAGAAGACACAAGGACGCAAAAAAAGGAAAGCAGCAAGTAACAGGGAATGGAAAAATAGAAAAGAAATAAGGAACAAAGAAAAAAGAAATAAGTAAGATAGAAGGTAGAAAAAAGGAAAAAAAGAAGAAATAAAGAAGGAAGAAAGGAAAAAGAAAGAAGGAAGAAAAAAGGAAGGGAAAAAGAAGGGATAAAGAAGGATGAAAGAAGAAACAAGGAAGAGAGAAGCAAAAAAGAATAAATGAATGAAGAAGGGAAAAATGAGGCAGAAATAAAAAAAACAAGCAGAAGGAAAGGAAACAAGAAGAAAGAAGAGAAAAAGAACGAAGAAAGAGAGAAGAAAGAAAGAAGAAAAAAGGAAGAAAAGAGGAAAAAAATAAGTAAGAAGGATAAACGGAGGAAGAAAGAATGAAGAAAGACGGAAGAAAGAAATAAGTAAGAAAGAAGGTAGAAAGAAAAAGAAACAAAAATAAAAAAGGCGGAAGAAAGGAAAGGGAAAAGATGAAGGAAGAAAGAAGTTAGAAGGAAAGTTGAAGAAGGAAAGGAGAAAGAAGGAAGACACAAGGAAACAAAAAAATAAGGTAGACAGAAGAAGCAAGTAACAGAGAAGGACGAAAGAAAGATGGGGGAAATAAAAAACATAGAAGGGAGAAATAAAGAAGTAAAAAGGAAGAAAGAAAGAAAAAGAAGGAAGAAATAAGGAAAAAATAAGGAAGAAAAAAGAAAAAAAGAAGGAAGAAAGCAGCCAAAAAGAGTGAAGAAAGAAAGAAGGAAGAAAAAGTGTGTCTTGAAAAACTGAAAAAAGAAAGAAAGAAGGGAGGAAGAAGGAAGAAAGTGAAAACAAAGAAGTTAGAAATAGGGAAGATGAAATATGGAAGGAAGGAAGAAGTAAGAAAGAAGAAAAAGAATGGAAGGAAAGAAGCATATGAAGTAAGAACGAAGAAAGAGGAAGGAAAAAGAAATAAGAAAGAAAATAGAGGTTAAAAGGGAGACAAAATAATAAAGAAGGAAAAAAAAGAAGAGTCTTTCTTCATTTCGACCTTTTGTCCTTCGACCTTTTGACGCAGTTTTTTTGTTTCGACCTTTTGTCCCTTCGACTTTTTGACCCTTCGACCTTTTGTCCTTTTGACCTTCGACCTTTTGTCCTACAACCGATAGTAATTTCCAATTTAAAATAATCTTGTTTCAACAACTACAGTATTGACCCAATTTTGTATACCCCCGATTTTATCACGTTTTTGACCCGATTTTGTCATCCCAAAAAAAATTGGAATTTTTAGTCGTTCTTTTTATTTTCGTAAATGATACCGCAAACAATAATGATTTTTATTAAATAACTTTCACTGCCTGTAGTTTATTGTAAATAGTTTCTGAGTACTTGTCATGGATTCTGTAAGCCTATTCGACAAAAAATAACGGGTACCGTTCACGCATTTTACCTTTCCAAGGCACAAACTGATTCATATTTGTGAAATGAATAAAAAAAATTTAAAATTTAAAATTTTCTGTTTTTGTCACATTTCCTATTTTATCACCCCAAAATTCACCAGAGGGGTGATAAAATCGGGATATTACTGTATTAGAATATAATAAAAAATGGAGGCTCCAAAATGTAACTTTTTTTGTTGAATAAATTGGAAAGATCTTACCTCATTAACTTTTAGCTTATTTAGCAGATATTCTCACTGATTTTTTTTCTATTTCGACCTATTCTACTATTCGATTACTAATCGCGGTGTCGTTTATATACCGATCCAAAATTTCATATCTAATAATTTGCCCGTTCATGCACAACACTCAAAACAAAACCCCTCTTAGTCAGGAAATTAATCAATCGTCATGGTTACAGCGTCTTGGCTAACTTCGATTTAATCGCTCTCGGCTCTCGATCTGACTCTGCGGTAATCGCTCGAAACCGAAACCGATCAAAACAAATCGTCCAATCAGCAGGAAGTGGCCATTACTAGCAACGATCACTATATAGGTACAAGCATCAAACCCGCCAATAATATCGCACTTAATTTCAATCCGGACAAAAAAAACTGTAATAATGCACACCTGAATACATTGCCGGGGTACTTTTGAGGGTTTAATTTCAGCCCGTTTGCTGCTGAGCGCCAAACCACCACCACTGACTGCCATTTAATTACCACAACTACCAGGCGCGATTTGGTTGGTTGATCTCGCTACCCAACGCTGGTGGTGCTGGCAAATGAGTTACATTTCCGTTGCGTCTCCGCATCGCTGCTGAGCCCTTTGATGTTGGAGCGCGCGATCGGTCGGTGACTTATGCGCGTTAATCGACGACGCGCCGCAGCATGGCGAGAAGGTGAAATTTTCATCAAATTGAAATTGAAAATTGGAGAAACTCCACCGTTTTCGTCACCTTTGCTCGCAGTGTCGGGGAATTTCCTAAAGTTGGCACGGCCGCGTGAATAAACAACACTCACATACGATCGCACGTCGTCGGATCGAAGGTGATGGAGAAAGTCCTCGACAGGGGAAATTTGTGGAGCAGCGCCAATGCAGTCTAACGGAATCTTCTGGGAGTGCATTGGCGCGATTCGTGAACTGCGTTGTTGGGGACAGGTTTGTGTGTGTGTAGGAATTTCAACTGCATCGTCACTCTCGATTGGAAATTCTCCTTCGACCAGCACCATCGAAGCGAGCTCGCCTGCATCCCGACAGTAACCACCACTGAGAAATTAAAGATCCGCGTGCACGGCACAGATGAACAAACTGCCAGGCAAGCTCCCTCCGGAAGACAGCGCCGAGCGACGGCGGATTGCGACGCGGTGCGGTCCAATAGGTCCGGTCCGTCGGGGAAGAGGCAACAACCGGTAATTGCACCAGTTTCTTCTAAACAGCGTGGACGATCAAGATGCGAAGTTGGTAAATCCATCGAAAATAGGTCAATATGTGCGAGGCTCTCGGATCGCATGGGAGGCTTAGCGTTTTGGATTGCATGCCTCTGGTGGTGGGCAGTCTTGCAAAGCTGGAAGCTTTGAATGCAACACGGCAGTGTGTTCGTAGCTGCAAAGGGGTGATCAGAACCGGAATTCCGACCCTGTAGCATTCCTTGCGCTGGCGTGTGGGAATGGAAAGCAGTTTGAATAAATGGTGCTTTAAATAATATTCAATGCAACTTTTCGAAAGAGCTACGATATTTTACACACTTCTTGGAGCAAGCTCTAATATGGCAGCTTTTATTAAATGCTTTCGATGCCAACTCTTGCATGAATTTATAAAGGAGGACAAGGGGAAATATGGACAAACACACACGTCGGATTTTTAACAACTACATGTTTCTGGTCCAATTTCTGTCACTTGATATTGAAGGGTGCTTGGTGGCCTTGTGTCACTGCTTCTGCCTCATAAGCAGGAGATTAAGGGTTTGATCCCTGGCCCTTTCCAATTTCCTATTAGATAATTTCGTTAATCATATAACTCAATCTCTTTGCAAATCAAATTCTCATTGCTAGCAAGTATGATTCTAAATATAGAATTGTTAAAAAAGCTGCCTGTTACTTAGTAGCAGTAAATAAAATGTAAAAATAGATTGGTATTCATTTGTACCCGCATACGAACGCTATATACGGTCGCTATGCTCATGCAGGCCTCATACAAATGTAAAAAATGAATCCCATTAGAATTCACTTTAATACTTTCTCATTACTCTAGTACTTCTAATTCTCATTCATATATTCCTATCCCATAGATCGCATCACTTACCAAAGTGAATCCAGATAATATATCCCTATATCGTGGAGATGCAGAGGTATACTCGGTCTCTAGTAGCAACGAGAGTTGAACTAATAATCCTCCCTTCCCTTGATGACCGTAAGGACGTGGCCGGCGCCGTAATTGACTTAGTAAAATGCATTGAATTTCCGAAATTTGCACATTGAGAATGATAGCTAAACCCAAGCTCCATTCAATTGGTTCCCTGTACAATTTCGCAAGTTCTAGTCAATCACGGAGTAGCAACTACGAATTGTACGGTTATCCTGCTCATGCTCATGCTCAATTTCTGTCACTTGATATTGATTCTCTTTCTTTCTCCGATAGGTTAGCGTTAGCGTGTAATACCTACATATTCCCCAAGCTTGTTGACCTTGATTTTTTACCTTTGCCGGATAGCGAACTCTGCGACGTCATTGATGGATGGTTTCTATGAAGATTATTTTTATTCCATGGTGAATAGAAGCAGGTTGAGTACGTAACACAAACATTAGCCATTTTCAACCGCCTTAACACATGTATGTAAGTCGCACTTTTTGTATGAGGCATCTGAATTTATTATATGGATCGTCACACTCATTGCAACACACCTCCGCAAACGCCCTCTCCATCTAAGCGTAACGTAATCTATAGCTGCTCCTATTCATTCGGCCTGTAACGTTAATCCCTCCTATGGGCCAATCAACTAATCAACTTCATTTATCAGAAAACAAAACGATTCCTTTTTTGTTGCACTTTCGTTGTTCACTTCAAAAATGCCATAGAAGCGATTATGGAATTTCTGTTATCTTCATTATATTTTAAAGCGATTTACAATCCCGCAACATGATAACACCAAAATAACACGATATGAAAACGCCCGTATCCTGGTTCGATGACGTTGAGATTATGTTTCGAATTTTTAAGGTGTCAGATCTACGTAGGGTAGGGTGTCCAATTTGTCTGTTTGAAATATTGTAAAAATCATAAAAACTTATCAGCATCCATTGCTAGAACAATGTTAATAACAGAATTATGCTATGGGATGATCACTAAATTGGAAAATCATCTACTATGGCAAAGTAAAGCTTATTTTATGGGAGGTGAAACTTATAATTTTAAACCATTCGGAAAACATTTTAACTTTTTTGGTAAATTTATGCTGTAATAAAATAAAATAATAAGTACAGGGTGGACTCGATTATCCGGGGGCTCGATTAACCAGCACTACCACAGTTATTAACTGCGTGGCTTCTAAGCCAAGTTACTATTTCTGCATTCGTATATCATGAGGCTAACACGATGATACTTTTATGCCCAGGGAAGTCGAGAGAATTTCCAATCCGAACATTGTCTAGACCGGCACCGGGAATCGAACCCAGCCACCCTCAGCATGGTCTTGCTTTGTAGCCGCGCATCTTTCCGCATAACCACTATAAAACCCTTATAAGTGTATTGGAGCTTTGATGTTGAATAAAAAAGAAGAAGCAGAAAGATGATAATCGAACAAATCTCCACGGGAAACCATACGGAGATGTTTTTAAAACTCTTCTCAGAAATTCTAGACGCTATTTAATTAAAAACAGTAAGTAGTACGGGGTTGGACTTTTCTTTTACTGTATAATAAACACAATATTTCTATTCAAAATTTTATTTTGTGATATTACATTTAATACACAGTATAAACAAATCCAACCCCGTACTATTTACCGTTTTTAATTAAATTGCGTCTAGAATTTTTGAGAAGAGTTTTAAAAACATCTCCGTATGGTTTCCCGTGGAGATTTTTTCGATTATCATCTTTTTTTTTCCAAGTTCGTTAATTTGGTAGGCTCAAGCGTGTATAACACTTTACGGAGCCATGGTTCTTTGTGATATATACAATCAATATCATTTTATTATACAGTTAATAAGAGAGGGGAAGGGGCCAGCGTACTCGTGGTGACTCGAGGTTAGTTTACAATGTTTAAGGATGGACGGGGCTTAGGATTTGGGATAAGGAAATTTCAGCTTCTCATCCGGGCATTTGGCGTCAGTGACGATGTGGCGTGTCGTCATGCTTGAGGAATGGTTCGACTGGGAGCATCTTCCGGATGACAAGAGCTATGGTGCTCTACGGAACAGAAAGCAGAGACTATTCACAAAAAAAAACTTTGAAGAAAGAAAAAAAAAACAAACTATTAGATTTTGATATCAGAAGCACAAAGAAAACTATAAATGGCCTGCATATAGACCACATCACGATCTCCCAAAACATCTCGAACTTCCCTGAAGGGTTGTTTACCTCGGGCCACAAGGGTATCCAATAATTGCTCTCTGGAGGCGTCATTTTCCGAGCAGGACCAAACTACGTGATCGATGTCATCATAACCGGCTCCGCACCTACATAAGTTGCTATCGACAAGGTTTATTCTGTACAGATGTGCGTTTAGTGAATAGTGATTGGACATAAGTCTCGACATCACGCGAATGAAGCCTCGACTTAAGTCCGCACCTCTGAACCACGTTCGCCCAGAAACTTTTGGAACTATGGAAAATAGCCACCGTCCAAGTTCATTGTGTGTCCAATTCCTTTGCCAACTTTGAAGAGTGCTCTGACGGACTAATGGGAAAAACTCGTTGCTCGAGAATTGTCTATCATAAACCTCACCTTCCTGTGCGCCCACCTTTGCCAGCGAGTCTGCCTTCTCATTGCCGTAGATTGAGCAGTGAGATGGGACCCAAACAAAGGTAATCTTGAAAGATCTTTCGACCAAAACACGCATCTGCTCTCTTATGTTTGAAAGAAATTAAGATGCGTGCTTAACAGGTTTCATCGACCGGAGTGCCTCGATAGAACTAAGACTATCCGAGAAGATGAAATAATGGTCTACGGGCTGATTGGAAATTATCCCCAAAGCGAAGTTAATTGCTGCCAGCTCAGCAACATAAACCGAACACGGTTCCTGAAGTTTTTGGAAGGTGGTTGAAGTTACATTGAAAACACCGAAGCCAGTGGATCCGTTGATGCGAGAACCATCAGTGAAATATCTGTTGTTGCAATTGACATGTTCATATTTTTCAGAAAAAAGTGAGGGAATAGATATTTGTCGAAGATGATCTGGTATTCCTTGAATAGCGTGTTTCATGGACAGATCGTATACAATTGAGGAACTGTCGTTGGTGAAGTGAACTCGAGGGAGATTATAACACGGAAGACAAAGATCTGATGATATGTAGTTGAGATATTCTCTCAGGAATCTTGAACGGCAAGTTAGTTCAAGCATATTATCGAAGTTATCTAGAACAAGTGTGTTACTTGTTCCACATTTGATGAGTATTCTAAGCGAGAGCTACCAGTAACGGTGCTTTAAAGGAGTGACTCCAGCAAGCACCTCCAGGCTCATGTTATGCGTTGAATGCATGCAGCCAAGGGCAATACGCAAACAACGATACTGAATTCGTTCCAATTTGATCAGGTGGCAATCAGCTGCTGAGAGGAAGCAGAAGGAGCCATACTCTAAAACAGAGAGAATAGTCGTTCTATAGAGTTTGATGAGGTCTTCCGGGTGAGCACCCCACCATGTTCCGGAGATAGAACGTAGAAAATGGATCCTTTTCCGGCATTTTTGTATCAAATACTCAATGTGGAGTTTCCAGGTGCATTTGGAATCAATCACGACCCCAAGGTATTTAGAAGATAAAGATTGGTTGATGTCATCATTCAACAGCTTGAGTTTCAGTTGAGCAGGATACCGCTTCTTAGTAAACACAACCAATTGAGTTTTTTGCGGTGAAAACTCGATCCCTAGATGTCTGGCCCAAACAGTCAGATTATCTAGGGTACTTTGCAATGGTCCTTGCAAGACAGCTGCACATGGACCTCTTAGAGAGACCACGGCATCATCTGCAAGTTGTCTGATCGTGCATTGTCCTTCCAAACAATTGTCAATATCTTTAACATAGAAATTATAAAACAAGGGACTTAAACAAGATCCTTGGGGAAGGCCCATGTAGCTATTTCTGGAAGTTGTCAGAGTGCCGAGTGTGAAGTTCATTTGTTTTTCTGACAGCAAATTGTACATGAAATTATTCAAAATAACGGGTAATCCACTACTGTGCAGATTGCCGGACAGTACTTCTATGGAAACTGAATCAAAAGCGCCCTTAATGTCCAAGAATACTGAAGCCAATTGCTCCTTGTGCGCAAAGGCCAGTTGTATATCTGAAGAAAGCAACGCTAGACAATCGTTTGTTCCTTTCCCTTTTCTAAATCCAAACTGAGTATTTGAAAGCAATGCATTTTCTTCGACCCAATGGTCGACTCTTGAAAGGATCATTTTCTCCAATAATTTTCTCATGCATGATAGCATGGCAATCGGTCGGTATGAATTGTGATTAGACGCTGGTTTCCCAGGCTTTTGAATAGCTATTACTTTGACCTGTCGCCATTCAGGTGGCACAATGTTGTACTCCATGAAACATTTGTACAGGTCAAGTAATCGTCTTTTTGCGATATCTGGGAGGTTTTTAAGAAGATTGAATTTGATGTTATCGCATCCCGGAGCAGAGTTATTCGATGAAAGAAGAGACATAGAAAGCTCCAGCATTGAAAATGGTCCACCCAAAGAACCGGGATTAGTGACTGATTCTCGAAATAGCGGTTCTGCTGGTACGGAATCTGGACAGACTTTTTTTGCGAAGTTGAATATCCATCGATTGGAGTATTCTTCACTCTCGTTGGTGGAAATGCGGTTCCGCATGTTGCGGGCCGTTTTCCAAAGTGTTATCATTGAGGTTTCTCGTGATAGTCCCTCGACAAAACGTCGCCAGTAGCTACGTTTTTTTTGCCTTGAGAAGATTTTTGAGCTTTCTTTCGAGCCTCAAATACTCTTCAAAAAGCTCGGACCTTCCGTGTTTACTGAAGGCCTTGAAGGCATCAGATTTCTCCGAATACAACTTAGTACATTCATCATCCCATCCAGGAGTGGCTGGTCTTCTTATGACAGATGTACTTGGAACGCGTCGTTTCTGAGCTTCTAGTGCGCTTTTTTGAATCAACTCAGTAAGGAATCGATATTCATCCAAAGGTGGAAGAGTATCAGCTGATTCAATACCAATTTTTACCGCCGATGCAAATTTTTGCCAGTCAATGTTTTTCGTGAGGTCGAAAGGTACATTAACTGGCTCAGATTGTTGATAGCTACTCTTAATTGTGGTGACTATCGACATATGGTCACTACCATGGGGATCTTGAATTACTTTCCACGTGCAATCTAATGATAGTGAATTTGAACATAAAGACAGATCAATACGGCTTTGTTGACCATTTGGTCCTATTCGAGTTACTTCACCAGTGTTCAAAATATTCAAATTGAAATCGTCACACAAATCATAAAAAATAGGCGCTCTATAATCGTCATACGTTTCGCCCCATCCAATACCATGTGCGTTCATATCTCCCAATATCAACACTGGGGATGATAAAAGGGAGACTGCGCTTCAAAGATGTCGACGATTAAGAGAGGCATTTGGAGGAATGTACACTGAAGCTATGCAAAGATCTTTATTCTTCACATTTACTTGGCATGCGACGATTTCTAAGCCGGGAACAGTCGGAATGGGAATTCTGTAGAAGGAGTAGCATTTTTTGATCCCCAAAAGAACGCCACCATAATGATCATCCCGATCTTGGCGAATAATGTTAAAATCGTGGAAGTTGATTTCATCTTCAAAAGAAAGCCATGTTTCACAGAGTGCAAATATATCGCAATCGGAATTGCGAATCAAAAACTTGAACACGTCTAATTTATTTTTCAGACTGTGACAGTTCCACTGCAGCACAGTGATTGTATCTTCGGTGTTGGCCGTATTATCCATCGAAAGATACAATTTCTGCAAGAAGGGCCATGAAACAGTCAATTGCTTCAGATAACTTTCAACTGTTGGAATAAAGTGGTCAATGATTGGCCTCAATGAATTCGGAATATTGAACAAGTTCAAAAACGGTCCACAAGGTCCTTAAAGGAGATCAATCCTCGCTTGGACGGAATACTTTTTCTAGAAGTGCGAATTTGTTTTTTCTTTCGTTGATTCTCCTAGCCGGATGTTTCTTCGAAACATCGGATTTAAACAATGACAGGAATGTCTTACTGCAACTAGGATCAAAAGAAGCATTAGGGACAGATTGCTTCGGGATTTTAAATAAACCCCCATTACCTTCAGATTTTGGCAAGCTTTTATGGATGACTTTTGTTCTCTTACGGCGCGATCCCGGGGAAGACGGTTGCTTCCTCTTTTCGGGCACGTGTACCTCCGCAGAATCACCCAGTTCTTCTCTTCTTCTTCTTCATTGGCATTACATCCCCCACTGGGACATTGCCGCCTCGCAGCTTAGTGTTCATTAAGCACTTCCACAGTTATTAACTGCGAGGTTTCTAAGCCAAGTTACCATTTCTGCATTCGTATATCATGAGGCTAACACGATGATACTTTTATGCCCAGGGAAGTCGAGACAATTTCCAATCCGAAAAATGTCTAGACCGGCACCGGGAATCGAACCCAGCCACCCTCAGCATGGTCTTGCTTTGTAGTCGTGCATCTTACCGCACGGCTAAGGAGGGCCCCTTACTATCACCCAGTTGGTACAATTAAATACCCTTGGCACAAAAAGACGCACCGGAAACAACACATTTTCTATATCGACATACTTTGGAAGCATCGAACCGGCGAATGTCACCCGAAGCGAGCCTGACTTGGAATAAACCTTTTGCCATCTACCGTGGCTGCTGAATGCAATTCCTTGCAGTCCAGAATATCCACGGTAGATTGCAGGGCGTTCTTCAGGCGACCTTTCCCTGCAAGCACATCCTTGCAAGTTAAGCTCGCTGCGTTGATTACGCCTTCTATCTCGACCTCCCGCGAGGGCACGTAAACTAAATATTCAACATTGTACGCCCTGTCGCCAGCAATTTCATTCGCCACCTGCTATGTAGGTGCGGTGATGCGTAGTTTGTTCCTGTTGATTTGGCTGAATTCAAGCTTCGTAAAACGACGCGTCAAATCTCGTTTTATGCCCAGAAAATCTAGGCTCTTCACTTTCTGCCGAAAGTAAACAACCCAAGGCCCAGGCGAAGCCGCATGGTACAATCGTGTGCGCCCTGCATCTTTTGGAGGCCCATTGCCTTCCACAGTCTCTGTCTCCATTCTCATCCCGCAAGGTGGAAGGATGATTTTGCTTATGTTAACTTAAGACTAATAGGTAATCAGAAAAAAAAACTTAAAAAAACAAATTTTATTTATTCTATCAGTCCCACTCCAAATCAAGCAGATGGGAGAACAATAAAAACGTTTCTACTTATCTGCCCCTGCTGCTGTAGGTAGCAGCAGTAACAATAGCCTGCTTCACTGTCGTCGCCAGAAGCAGCTACTTCACTCGCCGACAGCGATCGCCTTGGATCCGTAGGTAAGAATAGCACCACACAATACAACTCGCACTACCGAACACAATCCGCGATGAGACACAGCACACACGTCTGGCTCGTTCGAACTATCGGCACGGAATGATTATCATCTTTCTGCTTCTTTTTCTTCATGCAACATCGCAGCGTCAATTTGGAAACCCCTTTTAAACCACCCGCAGAAAAGGGAATTTGGCTGCGGCAGCTGTCAAGGCACGGCAAATGCTGAGTAAAGCGTACCATTGGTACTTCGCGTACCTGAAGGAATAAAATAGACCCCATCTCGCGGTCCTTAGCCTCTTACCCAGCAACTCCTATCCCTACCTCCCCGCGGTGCTGGCCGGGATACGAGCAACCTTAGGGAAGATCGGGTAACCAACCCCGGTGGGAACTATGGTCGTATGCTGACAGGGAAGGGGGGGTTTGCTCCTCTCCGGAGGTGCAAATCTTATTGAGCGCCTGTTCTCCATGTCAGGATCAGCAAGCCAGCCTTTAAAAAAATCATAAGCAACGAACAATCAACAAGTGAGTACGGACGGGAACCATCGGTGAAGACCACTGCGACGAAAAGGGACTAGCGATTGGAAACTCGGTTCGTGGAACTGCAAATCGCTCAACTTCATCGGGAGCAAACGCATACTCGCCGATGTGCTCAAGGACCGTGGATTCGGCATCGTAGCGCTGCAGGAGGTTTGTTGGAAGGGATCAATGGTGCGAACGTTTAGAGGTAATCATACCATCTACCAGAGCTGCGGCAACACACACGAGCTGGGAACAGCTTTCATAGTGATGGGCGACATGCAAAGGCGCGTGATCGGGTGGCCAATCAACGAGAGAATGTGCAGGTTGAGGATCAAAGGCCGGTTCTTCAACTTCAGCATAATCAACGTTCATAGCCCACACTCCGGAAGCACTGATGATGATAAGGACGCATTCTACGCGCAGCTGGAACGTGAGTACGATAGTTGCCCAAGCCACGACGTCAAAATCATTATAGAAGATTTGAACGCTCAGGTTGGCCCAGAGGAAGAGTTTAGACCGACCATTGGAAAGTTCAGCGCTCACCGGCTGACGAACGAAAACGGCCTACGACTAATTGATTTCGCCGCCTCCAAGAATATGGCCATTAGCTAAGAGCTGAAAACCTCTCAAATAAAGACAAAAAAAAAAAAAATGGCCATTCGCAGCACCTACTTCCAACACAGCCTCCCGTATCGGTACACCTGGAGATCACCACTGCAGACAGAATCACAAATCGACCACGATCTGATTGATGAACGTCACTTTTCCGAAATTATCGTCGTCAGAAAATATCGTGGCGCTAACATCGACTCTGACCACTATCTGGTGATGGTGAAACTGCGCCCAAAACTATCCGTTATCAACAATGTTCGGTACCGACGACCGCCGCGGTACGACCTAGAGCGATTGAAGCAACCTGATGTCGCCACTGCATACGCGCAGCATCTCGAGGCAGCGTTGCCGGAAGAGGGTGAGCTCGATGGGCCCCTCTTGAGAACTGCTGGAATACAGTTAAAGCAGCCATTAACGACGCAGCGGAGAACAACGTCGGGTATATGGGACGAAGTCGACGGAACGATTGGTTCGACGAAGAGTGCAGACAGATTCTGGAGGAGAAGGACGCAGCGCGGGCGGTCGCGCTGCAGCAAGGTACCCGGCAGAACGTGGAACGTTATAGACGGAAGCGGAGACAGCAGACCCGCCTTTTTCAGGAGAAGAAACGCCGCCTGGAAGAAGCGGAGTGCGAGGAGATGGAACAGCTGTGCCGTTCTCAAGATACACGCAAGTTCTATCAGAAGCTCAATGCATCCCGCAAAGGCTTCGTGCCGCGAGCCGAAATGTGCCGGGATAAGGATGGGAGCATCTCGACGGACGAACGTGTGGTGATTGAAAGGTGGAAGCAGCACTACGAGGAACATTTGAATGGCGCTGAGAGTACAGGCAGTGAAAGTCAAGGCAGCGGAGGAGATGACTACGTCAGTTCAGCGGACGATGGAAGCCAACCAGCCCCCACCTTGAGGGAAGTTAAGGATGCCATCCAACAGCTAAAGACCAATAAAGCAGCTGGTAAGGATGGTATCGGAGCTGAGCTCATCAAGATGGGCCCGGAAAATCTAGCCACTTGCCTGCACAAATTGATAGTCAGAATCTGGGAAACTGAACAGCTACCGGAGGAGTGGAAGGAAGGGGTTATATGCCCCATCTACAAGAAAGGCGATAATCTGGAGTGTGAGAACTTTCGAGCGATCACCATCTTTAATGCCGCCTACAAACTGATATCCCAGATCATCTTCCGTCGACTGTCACCATTAGTGAATGAGTTCGTGGGAAGTTATCAAGCCGGCTTCGTTGACGGCCGCTCGACAACGGACCAGATCTTTACTGTACGGCAAATCCTTCAAAAATGCCGTGAATACCAGGTCCCAACGCACCATCTGTTCGTTGATTTCAAGGCGGCATACGACAGTATAGACCGCGTAGAGCTATGGAAAATTATGGACGAGAACAGCTTCCCTGGGAAGCTTACCAGACTGATCAAAGCAACGGTGGATGGTGTGCAAAACTGTGTGAAGATTTCGGGCGAACACTCCAGTTCGTTCGAATCGCGCCGGGGACTAAGACAAGGTGATGGGCTTTCGTGCCTGTTGTTCAACATTGCGCTAGAAGGTGTCATGCGGAGAGCCGAGTGTAACAGCCGGGGTACGATTTTCAACAGATCCAGTCAATTTATTTGCTTCGCGGATGACATGGACATTGTCGGCCGAACATTTGCAAAGGTGGCAGAACTGTACACCCGCCTGAAACGTGAAGCAACAAAAGTTGAACTGGTGGTGAATGCCTAAAAGACAAAGTACATGCTTGTGGGCGGAACAGAGCGCGACAGGGCCCGCCTGGGAAGCAGTGTTACGATAGACGGGGATACCTTCGAGGTGGTCGAGGAATTCGTCTACCTCGGATCCTTGCTAACGGCTGATAACAATGTCAGTCGTGAAATACGAAGGCGCATCATCTGCGGAAGTCGGGCCTACTACGGGCTCCAGAAGAAACTGCGGTCGAAAACAGATTCGCCACCGCACCAAATGTGTCATGTACAAGACGCTAATAAGACCGGTTGTCCTCTACGGACATAAAACATGGACAACGCTCGAGGAGGACTTGCAAGCACACGGAGTATTCGAGAGACGAGGTGCCAGGACCATCTGGCGGTGTGCAAAGAGACGTGTGGCGACGAAGAAATGAACCATGAGCTCGCCCAGCTCTGCAGCAGACCCAGTATCCAGAAGGTAGCTAAAGCCGGACGGGTACGATGGGCAAGGCATGTTGCAAGAATGCCGGACAGCAACCCTGCAAAGATGGTGTATTGTGGCGTCAAATTGTTGATTCAGTGTTATCTGTTTAGATGTAGACTAAATAAATGAAATGAAAACTGCTCAAAATGTTGGTTTGAAAAAAGGAAACAAAATTGCGGAGAAATAATAACAAAATGGGCTTGACGAAAATTATGATAATAATAATAATTATCAGGTTTGTTTTCCAACATGCTTTCATTAAAATAAGTTGCGCTTCGATTTTATTGTGAAAGCTAGATAAAACTAAGACTATACCACGCGCCTGCAAAATAAAGTAGTTTGCGCAATAAATTGTGATTATAATATCAACATCGAAATATCCAATCAATCTGATAATTATTCACCTGATGGGGAACTGCTCTGAATTCATACCATGTACCCAATCAATCTATCAAAGAATTGGTGCGCAAATTGTTTTATTTCTCATTTTGTGATTTTTTCAGCAGTGAGCACGCCGGATAACAACAAAACACGACACAAATTGAGCCTAAATAGCCTGTTTTCGAATATTATTGATATAGGAGCATGTTATTAATAATGGAACAGTACCCTATATTCCTAATTCCAATCATTTACCAGGAAAAAGGTTCTACGTGATGAAAATAGCACCTAACTATGGATTTCAGCGATAAATTTAACTGACTGATACCTACTTTTTTCAATATGGCCATCATGAATTCCGATCAGCTCTCATTTTACACCGTTATGAACTCTTTGCAATGCAAATATTCTTATTAAGGTAATTCATTTTCCAAAATAAGACTTTTTGCGCTCTTCATCACAACCGCAGCAGGTCATAAAATCAATCGGCATTCGAAGTTTGAAGCTTTTCAGCAGATTTATGGGAGGTTTACTAATAGAATAAAATAAGAGCGCCAATAAAACTGACCAACTAGCCATGGCTATTGCAATCATAGATTCGCTATAAAATTTAATTAATCCAAGTAGCATGGAAATTGTTACTTGGGGCGTAACGTCAGACTCATATCAAAAGACTAGATTAATCCCCTAGTGGTGATAGGGTGATATACTGCCCATGATCACATAGTTTACGTATAAGCCGAAGGACCAAAACACACTTTTTTGCGAATATGTATTCTTCATTACATATGCTCCATGAAAAATTATGCATATTTTGTTCGGAGTTTTTGGAAAATCTAGACTAACATTTGAAAAGGGCGTAACAGCCAAAAATTTACTTGTGATTCCTCGTCTACATATACAGCTATATATGTGGACGAAGAATCAGAAGGATTAAATTTTGGCTGTTGCATCCCTAAATGTATCTAAATCATTTGATCGCATAGTTGACGTACCTCCATTACCTGCTGCAATATGAAGCAAAAACATGCCTCATATTTTTCGACATTCATAATCCGCAACATAGGCTTTCGTTTGACTTTGTCTTATTCCAGGACTACTTTATGATTTGGACGTAACAAATTTTGTAATCCAAATTAATATCAAATTCCTGCTTTAAATTTTCTTGTGAAAACCACGGTATATTCCGACAAATAAGCTTTCATCTATCAAGGTTTATTTCTGAAGAAAAACGTTGACATTATTTGGAATCAATGAAATAGTTTGTTTGCTGAATAATGTCGCGAAGAAGTTTTGATTTACGACAATCGCGACAATTCAAGGTTATTTTTATGTCATAATCTAAAAGGAAGAATGAAAATCCATTCATTATGTAACGCAATAATTGGTGTTTGATAACAGCTTCTTTAAATTTGTTGTTCTCTTATGGATCACTCATTACTGTGTGGGACAAAATATTGAAAAGTTTGAATCAAGGTTTGTCTTTCACGACCCTTGGCGTCACCCCGACCCTCCTGAGGTCATAACAATTGGAAACCATGCTCTAAGGTGTAGTAATTTATGAGTTTTGTTTTCCTAAAGTGCATACTACAACAAAATCTAGCTTCATTTTTTACATGGCAGGAGAGGTCTGCGACTGAGGACTTAAACCTAAAATTAGAATATATTAGGATTCTTCCGGTGAATGTGCTAAAATATACAGGGATGGACAAAAATTGGGATAGAGCAAATTTTGAGTGAAATTAGATGGTTGTAACTATCTTAGTTATCATCAATTTTGACAATTCAGGGATGCCGAACTAGAAAATTAATGCTGTTTAACGGTATGTCCATGGAATCGACTATAAACGGATTCCGGGTTTTCGGTAGGTTACAAAACCGTAAATTTGGGTGGATATTAGGAGAAGTTGTGGTTAAAATTGAATAATATTATAACACAAATAGAAGTGCGGATTGGAACCATATATTGAGATTTAGAATCGGACAGAATCAAAGTAGATATGGCCATTTCTTTAAATCGGTTCCGATCGATACTTATCTAAGGGTCAGGCCACAACTTCTTTGAATCTCGCTTTTGATAGATCGTCCACTATGATTTTATTCTAGAAGGCTTCTGATGTGTCAGAACGAAAACCAATTGAATAAACGGATCTTGGAGTCGCTGGGATGTCCCCAGGGAACCTGTGAATGGGGACATTTAGTTTGCACCAAAACCAGTCGTTCGACGGCTCTTTTTCATGGTTTTCGATCAGGAAGCGAAGTATGAATATAAAATGGTCAATAGACGGTTTTGACCGCTTCCAGAATCACGATTGGCCCAGGAACCTGTGAATGGGGACATTTAAGTTTTAGCACCAAAACCAGTCGTTCGACGGCTCTTTTCATGGTTTTCGATCAGGAAGCGAAGTATGAATATAAAATGAATTCTAGACGGTTTTGACCGCTTCCAGAATCTACGGATTGGCCCCAGGAACCTGTGGAAGGGACATTTGGTTTATCACCAAAACCAGTCATTTGACGGCTCTTTTTCATGGTTTTCGATCAGGAAGCGAAGATGAATATAAAATGGTCAATAGACGGTTTGACCACTTCCAGGACTACGGATTGGCCCAGGGAACCTGTGAAGGGACATTTTAGTTTACCACAAACCAGTCATTCGAAGGCTCTTTTTCATGGTTTCGATCAGGAAGCGACATTAATATAAAATAGTCCATTGACGGCTCTGACCGCCTTCAGGAATTAAGATTGGCCCAGGAACCTGTGGAAGGGACATTTAGTTTACCACCAAGACTAGTCGTTCGACGCTCTTTTTCATGGTTTTCGATCAGGACGCAAAGTATGAATATAAAATGGTCAATTGACGGCTCTGACCGCTTCCAGGACCTACGATTGGCCCAGGAACCTGTGGAAGGGACATTTTAGTTTACCACAAAACCAGTCATTCGAAGGCTCTTCATGGTTTCCGATCAGGAAGCAAACATTAATATAAAATAGTCCATTGACCGCCGCCTTCAGGAATTAAGTTGGCCCCAGGGAACCTGTGGAAGGGACATTTTAGTTTACCACCAAAACCAGTCATTCGAGGCTCTTTCATGGTTTCTATCAGGAAGCAATATGAATATAAATGGTCCATTGACGGCTCGACCGCTTCCAGGATCTGGATTGCCCGATGAACCTGTGGAAGGGACATTTATTTTCCACCAAAACCAGCCATTCGACAGAGAAATGGGTCATTGACGACTCTGACCGTTTTCTGGACCTGCCTGCTTCATCGCGCTTCCTGAGTCAAACCATGAAAAAGAGCCGTTATATGACTAGTTTTGGTCTAAATAAAATGTCCCTTCCAAGTTCTAATATCTGCAGGATTCAGAAAGCGGTCAGAGCCCTGAATAGTACCTTTTATATTCATTTCTAGATTCTATTCGAAACCACTGAAAAGAGCCGTCGAATGACTGGTTATAATACTCAAATAAATGTCCTTACAGATTTCAAGGAGCAATCCGTGGGTCTTGGAAGCAGTCAAAATCGAACCATTTTTATTCATACTTCAGAAATATGAAAAATGAATCGAATGACTGGTTTTATGTAAGCAAAATGTCCCTTCCAAATTCCCAGGGCCAATCTCAAGGCGGTCAGAGCCGTCTATTTCATTTTATTCATGCTTCCTGAGTCGAAACATGAAAGAGCAAATCAGCTGACGTTTTGGTGATTGAGACCAGATCGTGAAGCGATCAAACCGTCATGGACCATTTGTTATCCTCAGCCAAGTCAAGCTCACTGCTGGTTTGTGGTAAAACAGGTTCCCAGACTGGAAGCGTCAGACAAAATCATGCTGGAGACGATCAAATGACATGAGTGCTAAAACTTGTCCCCATTCAATTCCGGACATCCAACGACTCAGGATCGTTTATTCAATTGGTTTTCGTTCTTGACACTTAGCAGCCCAGTAAAAATCATGTGGACGATCTATCAAAGCAGATTCAAATGAAGTTGTGCTGACTAGATAAGTATCGTCGGAACCGATTATAAAGAAATGGCATATCTCTGAATTCTTGTTCGATTCAAATCTTAAGTTCAATCAGCAGAGCCTACTTCATTGTGGTTACTAATATTTAATTTTAACCACTTCTCTAATATCCACTAAATTTGAGGTTTTGAAACTATTTCGAAAACCGAATATCTCCGGAATCCGGTAGATAGTCTTCATGGACATACCGTCAAACTTACTAGTTCGGCATGCTAAATTGTCAAAATCGGATGATAACTTAAAATTTGCCTATCCTAATTATTGTCCATCCCTGTATATTTCGAGCAATTCACCGGAAGAATCTAATATTTTCCTCACTTATTTTAGTTTTACAATTGCAATGCAATTCTTATTCACGTTCTCATTACCTGAGCCGGACAGAACTGAATAAAACATGATGGAACTTTGATGTAAGATTTAAAAGAGCAGGCAAAATATCAATAAAATAAGCACTGAAGTATTATTTAAGTATCAAGATATGTTAAGGTGATAAGGCTAAAAACAAACTAATAACTCGAGATATTAATCACTTCTTTCAAATACCATTGTCGTCTGATATTTTATCATACATATAATAAAGGCCAATATCTTTTGTAATCTAATCACGATTTATTTATTTTTTAGTCATCGTCTACTCGGTATTTGTATCAATTGGTAAAAAGAAACAAGCCTTTTGCCTTTCTCGTACAATAAAGTTGTATCGAAAGGCTATCATTTTACTCCGATAGCGACTTTTTATAGAAGTCTCATAGACCCATAGTGTTAAATACCATTCGACTCAGCTCGACGAACTGAGCAAATGTTTGTCCTTGTCTGTGTTTGTGTGTGCGTATGTGTCGCATTTGAAAGGTGGTAAGTCTTATTGATCACTATTAGAATTTGATGACGAACGTTATTGCGTTCAAAAGTTAAAAACAATATGGTGAACAAAGGCAGTACCAATAGTAGTAGTTTAATTTGGGTTTTATTCCTGTAGATTGCGATATACAATCCTTAACTAATATGAAGGAAGATGCAGGTAACTAAGATTGAAGACGCGGCAGTTAATTTATATAGGCTATACATATACATTGAACTTCCGAAACATTAACATGGAATGATCTCACCCTATTCTCCCAGTTATTCGTACAATTTCTGAGTTTGTTAATCTGATATACCAACTACGAATCGTACGGGCATCTTGCTCGTGCCTTTGTCTTTCCGTGTTCCAGGATAAAATACGTGTCTTATAGGGTCGATTTCTTCACCTCCTTAGACCTTAAACCATGTTTAAGCGTGATGATAGCACCGCTTAAGAGTTAAGCGGAGGTGAAATCTGCCCTTAGAGATAAGATTAAATTCTATTTGATCTTTAGTTCAAACAACTCTACCTAAATAAATTTTAAAATAAAGATTGGAACCATTTTGCCTGAAACAGATTGGAACGAGGGCTTTAGCGATAACGGTATGTTTATATCTACATTACACTTGTTACATAACTATTATAATGCTGTAATGCTAAAATCCCGTATAATACTGATTAAATTCTTTGAAACTCTTACATAATTCATCTTTTACACATAATTTTAATTTTCATGGAAGAGTTATCCGAAAACTTTTCCGGAAACTTTCAATTTTCCCTTCCACAATCGTCGGATTGACCAAAAAAACGTCAGAACCTGGTCGGAACCTAACTACAATTATTCTTTAGCGCAATATAACCACACCAGTAGCCTGATTTTTTACGCCTATGCAGGAACAAACATTGCACAAAACGTTTGTGATCGCATAAACTTGTCATATTATATTTGACCACTTCAATCAAAGGAACGAAAAATTATTTCCCAGCGGCCTTAAAATAACTACTATTGGTCATTTTCAGATTAGATCATGTATTTTGTTGATTGATATGATTATTAAAATTAATAAAAATTCGTTTTCTCAACATCGATAGTGCTGGTTGTTGGGTCAACTATAAAATCATGGGTAGAAAAGGTTGAAGACAAAAGGTCGAAACAAAAATCGTCAAAAGGTCGAAGGACAAAACGTCGAGGGTCAAATGGTCGAAGGTCAAAATGTCGAAAGGACAAAAGGTCGAAAAGATCAAAAGGTCGAAAGATCAAAAGGTCGAAGGAAAAGTAGAAGTGTGCGCCGCCCCCACATCTATAATTTTCACTCCGATTCGAATTTGAAGAAGTCCAAAAATTTTAGTGGAAGTTTCGAAGATTAAGTGGAATTTCCGTATAATTTTCTGATAGATCTCTACAATGTTGAAACTACAGAGAATGTTTCGTGAAGATACCAATGATTTCCATGAAAGTTCCATTCAATTTCTTGTTTAAATTTCGAAAAGCTCTCTTTGGCGAAAGAGCGAAATAAAAATTTCTGTGAAATTGTAAGGATTTCCTGTTAGATTTAAAAACAATCAATTTATAGAATCTTTTCAAAGTTTTCATGGAAGGTTGTTCCAAATTTCTACAGGAAATATTAAGGACTATCACGGAAAGTTCTTATTGAGTATTCTTTGAAATTTACGAAAATTATGACTGGTAAAAGGACGCTTTAACGGTGACTTTGTCCATGCTTTTTATCAGATGGGCCAAACGACTATATTCTACCAGATATCCATTTGGGTCAAACGCCCTTTGTATCAAACGACCATTTCGGTCAAACGAATTTTCAGCCTTATATCCGTTTCAACCAAATAACTTTCGGCTAGATGAGTCGACTTATTCCGTTCAAAAATTGGATGTCAACGAGAGATTCAGTGGTTTTCAACAGGACAACCTGTTGGAATTGCCGTGGAAAATTACGATTTTTACTTAAATTCTTCAGAACTTCCAATCTTCAAAATTTTACGGAAATTTATTCACGAATTCATTGCCAATATTTGAATCTCGAAGAGAATTTTTGGATTACTTGAAAGAAGTTCCACTGGAAGTTTTTCTTAGTTTTATAGTTCTTCGGAATTTGCAAGGAAATTCTGCGAATTTCATCAAATTAGATTCAACGTATAATTGGTACAACCGTCAACGAGGATATCAATGCGTTAAAAGGGACTGAGACCGTTTCAACAACCTCGAATGCATGTAAAATCAATGAATGTATGATATGATTTTTTATAAACTTGAAGGATTATTTTAAATCTTTAAATTGAGATCATCACCATAATTTAGGGTATACAACTTAAATATTGAAGAGGTCTTTTGGACTATTTGGACTATCTATCAGGACTATCCAGTAGCAAGAGCAAAGGCGTAGGATTGCCAAGATTGCGGAGATGGTGGTTCGATTCTCGGTCCGGTCTAGGATGTTTTCTGGTTGAAACTTTCTCGTCACCCTGGGCATAGTGTATCCATTGTACTTGCCACACAAGATACATACTCATGCAATGCGGGCATAGAAATGCTTTCATTAATATGAGGAAATGCTAATAGAATACTATTGAAGAGCAGGCCAGGTTCCAGTTGGAATGTAGAGCCATTGAAGAAGAAGAAGAAGAAGGTATCTCAACTGACCTATACACCGCCTAGAATTTTGTCATCAACAACGAATTTAGAAAATTTTCTTTTTAATTCAAAGTCACTCTCGGCACTTTGCATCTAATAATAATGTAATGTAATGGTATGTTTTCAAGATAGATTACTATTCTCAACTATTTAGCAAATACCTGCTGGTCTTAATCGTGGATGCCAATTACCTGGAAATAGAGAGAAAAATGGAATATATTAATAACCAGTGCATTTCATTTATTATACTAGGGAACTGTCCTCTTTTCCATCTCACTGTACATATATTCATCTCATCGCAAAACAAAAATAAAAGCACCAATCTCTCCTTCTTTTTACTAACGCGTTCTCACTGGTGAAAAAATCATAAAATAAGAAACAAATCAAATTCCTTTTCATTGCTTTGTTTTTGATGAGATGGAAATAGGAGCTAGAGTTGAAGTGCGAACCGTTCCCCTATGTGTTCATTGGTTGCTTATGGTTGAGTTTCACGACAACATAATTTGAGACATTCAGCTATAGATTGCGGCGCTGTAAAAACAATGTTACGAACCCGAGCAATGCAGGGTACCTTCTGCTAGTTATATGAGACTGCTCCTGAATTCATCTCATTGCTCGTATTCATCCGTCAAAAACAGAGCAATGGAAAGCTATTTGATTTGCTTCTTATTTTTGTGATTTTTTCAACAGTGAACTGAATGTAGACAAAAAGTAACGACAAAATTGGTGCCGCATTTCTTTGTTTCACAATGAGATGAATATATTTCAGTGAGATGGAGATCAGGACAGTTCCCCAATATAAATTAAGGCTGGACTTCTATTGTTACTTATAGATTAATTAGGAACAGGAAGGAAGGAACCATTTTCACGCTGTAGGATGTTCCGTCAATTAACTAAACGGAAAGTTCTTATTAGTATTCTTTGAAATTTACACAGAAAATTATGACTGGTAAAAGGGACGCTTTAACGGTGACTTTGTCCATCTGTTTTATCAGATGGGCCAAACGACATATTCTACCGAATGTCCATTTGGGTCAACGGCCCTTTGTATCAAACGACCATTTCGGTCAAACGAAATTTTCACCTTATATCCGTTTCAACCAAATAACTTTCGGCTAGATGAGTCGACTTATTCCGTTCAAAATTGGATGTCAACGAGAGATTCAGTGGTTTTCAACGGGACAACCTGTTGAATTGCCGTGGAAAATTATACGATTTTTGCCTTAAATTCTTCAGAACTTCCAATCTTCAAAATTTTTACGGAAATTTATTCACGAATTCATTGCCAATATTGGGAATCTCGAAGAATTTTTTGGATTACTTGAGAAAGTTCCACTGGAAGTTTTCTTAGTTTTATAGTTCTTCGGAATTTGCAAGGGAAATTCTGCGAATTTCATCAAATTAGATTCACGTATAATTGGTACAACCGTCACAGGGGATATCAATGCGTTAAAAGGGACTGAGACCGTTTCAACAACCTCGAATGCATGTAAAATCAATGAATGTATGATGATTTTTTATAAACTTCAGAAGGATTATTTTTCATTGCTTTGTTTTGATGAGATGGAAATAGGAGCTATGAGTTGGGGCCGAACCGTTCCCTATGTTTTTGGTTGCTTAGTTTGAGTTTCACGACAACATAATTTGAGACATTCAGCTATGAATTGCGGCGCTGTAAAAACAAATGTTACGAACCCGAGCAATGCAGGGTACCTTCTGCTAGTTATATAGGGAACTGCTCTGGAATTCATCTCATTGCTCCGGTATTCATCCCGTCAAAAACAGAGCAATGAAGCTATTTGATTTGCTCTTATTTTTGTGATTTTTTTCAACAGTGAACATGAATGTAGACAAAAGTAACGACAAAATTGGTGCCGCATTTATTTGTTTCACAATGAGATGAATATATGTTCACTGAGATGGAGATCGGACAGTTCCCAATATAAATTAAGGCTGGACTTCTATTGTCTTATGAATTAATTAGGGAGGAAGGAAGGAACCATTTTTCACGCTGTGAGGATGTTCCCGTCAATTAACTAAAACCGGTTTATCTGAGATAGAAGCGCATATAACGTCGATTTATCCATAAAATTCCTTCTTTTACCTGAGAAAAGGAAGCTGCACCATCCAGACAAATGACCGGACTATGTAGACAGGAGATCAATCGCTGTTTCCCCCTAACGGCAACGCACTCGAAATCCGCTGCCCTGCTCTGCAGCTCTATCAACGCTGATATATCGGAAACGTTGAACCTTTTATGCATGCGCGCACCGTTTTGCGTCTAAAACCCTGGAACTCCTCGGTTTATTCATTTTCCCCACGTTACATGGTTCTTCCAACTAAAATTGATGCCGCGAGTAGAGCGTACGTGCCAATTTTACGTGGTTCGTATTGTGGTAGGAAGCATGAGGCAGAAAGTTCAATCTGGCAATTTGAATGGGGAACTAAAACAAGCTGTGGCGCTCGTGGGGAATACCGTGGGCACCGAAATTCGTACAACTAGGAACTTCGACAACCACAAGAAAGAGAACATCAATGTCTAAAAAACATCGTTCGTGAGGTTGCATCTTGGCTGAGAAGTGATTTTATTTATGTTTAAATTTCAATTTATTTGAACTTTATAAGGGTGCAATACGGAGATCGATACCTTATTGTTTCTACTGTAAAGAGTTTATCAACGCACAAAATAATGGTGAGCAAGAAATCAAGATAAGTTCCAGATTAAATTAGAATAGAAAGAATAACAGTTTTACGAAATAAGGTTACTGTTCCTGTTCTTCACCATAGTTCGTATCAAAACAGAAATCAGCACAACCATTTCAAAAGGGCAAGTCTGCTTTTGTATAAAAAAGCTACTCCCGTCGCTAATGGGCTAATTTGTGCCCACCCGCAATCAACCCCACTGATGTAGGCAGCAAATTCTCCTATTTTATTAAATGGTGCTGGATTGGATTGGTGGTTTGTTTACAAAGCATTTTAGCCCTTTTGAAATGTTAGTGCTGAGATTACTGTCATTTTGTTTTTTTCTCTCTTGTTGATGGCTCAGACCTTTAGATCCATAAAGCCAGGATTGTGACATTTGTGGTGTTTAAAAATCGTTCGGGATACCGAAACTGATGCCCTTCAGTATTTTACTGATAATCTTTCGTGATTTGATTATAATTTTTTTTATTTTTTTTATATCTCAAACATATTTGTCAATCTTTCTCAGGTATTCAACAATTTGTTTGTGTTTCTCTGAATCATTTTTGAAGAATATTAATCAATGGTGTATTATTATTTAGTATGGGGTGCTTGTTCTGTTTAAATTGTATTTAGGGCAGTGATAAAGAATGTGTGATAAGTCCTCTGTGTTCCCAATGGTCCAACGAGAATTTGAGACAGATTCCAGTTTGCTAGTTTTTCTTTCTTTACTACATGTCCTGTTCTGATACGTCCGATTTGTATTACTTTTATTGTCGTTAAATTTAGTGCTTTGAACCACGGTGTATTGCTGATTGTTTTAGAGTGTTCATAGTGAAATTTGCCTTTCTCCGTTGAAATTAAATCATATTGTTCCTGCCATTCTTTATTAGTTTCGTTTTGAATATGTTTAGTAAGTCCAGTGTAGTGTATCCTATTTGTTCTTCTGTAGTCTTAGTTGTACCCATTTTAGCTGCATAATCAGCTCATCGTTCCCTGTATATTAATATGTCCTGGTATCCCTGTATGTATATTTACTGAAGTCTGTTTGTTGTATTTCGTTCCATAATTTTACTATTAAACTATTATCAGTTTCCATTGGTTTTAGGAGTAGTGTGTAAGCATTTTGGAATCGTTAGTATAGCTATATTATCTATATTTTTGTTTTAAGCATAGTTTACCATTGATTATGGCTACTATCTCGGCGCTCAAAATATTATCCATAGCAGTTTGCTACTATAAGAAATTTTCTTCAGGCATCATAGAATCCACATCCTACTAGTGTGTTTGAAATGGACAACGTCAGTATAAATTTGGTAACAGTTTTTAGTAATTGTCTATTAAGTCTAACTTTATTGAGTATTAATGTTTTCTTTTGATTTCCTTTATATTGTTTCTGATAGTTATTCTATTGTTGATCTGTTATCGTGAACTGGAGTCAATTTTGGTAGTAGTTGTAAAGTAGGTAGTTATTCAGTGATGCTGTTTTTCAAGAAAAGATATATTTTTGGAAGATGGTCTAAATTCATGATGGCATACAAACTTTCTACTATGGACTATTTCTATGGAACAGTGTTTTACTTATTTCTTTCAGGGCTAGATTTTCTACTCTTTTTTTCAAAATGGTATTTCTCCTAATTCATAGGATTACATGGTTGGGTGTCGATTGTAAATATCTTAGAAAGTTCTAATAGCTAAGTTTTTGAACAGTTTCTAATTTCTTAAATGTTGTTTACATACTATTCCGATTATTGTTAAACCATATTCTATGGGTCTTACTATAGTTTATAAATTTTAACATTTGTTCTGGGTGTGCGCCACTACGTTTTTCAACTAATAATTTTCAAAATATTAATTTTATTCTTTGCTTTTATTATACTATTATTAATGTGTTGTTTGAACGACAATTTATGGTCTGAATGAACTCCTAGTATTCTATGATTTGGTACTACTGGTATTATTAAATTGTTAATGCGTATATTAACTATTGTTGCTGATTTTAGTGGGTTTATTTCCATTCCTAGTTTTTCAAATTCTAGTGATAATCAGGACAGGAATATATTCATTTTCTGCTACTGTTGCTACACTAAATCCTGTTACTACAGCTGTAAAATCGTCTGCAAACTGTATGAGTATTTCGTCATTCCTAATCACTTGAGTGAATTGTATGAGTGTAAATATTAAAAGGATGGGTGATAGAGGACATCCTGCGTAAGCCTTTGTTTGTAGTTTGTAATATTCGTGTACCATCATTTGTTCTAGTATCATTTTCTTTCTTTTAAATAGTTATAAACCCAATTGACAATTTCAGATGGTATTCTAAGATGTTCCATGATTGAAAGGAGTTTACTACCATTTACATTTGTCAAATGCTTTGGTAAGATCAAGAAAGGTTGCCGCAAGGACCTCTTCTCTTTTAGCTTCATAAATTTTGAAATTAATGTGTTTACACAATTTATAGCAGAGGTATGTTTTTGAAACCGTATGAATTAAGCGGTATGACGTAATTGTCTTTTAGGAAATCATTAAGCTTATTTTTAACTACGTTGTTTATTAGTTTTATTAGGACATTTATCATAGCTAAAGGTCTATATGATTGTGGTTGTCAGGTTCCTTAGTTGGTTTAGTAGGGATTTATTATTGTTCTCCAGTCTTTTGGAATTCGTCCTGTATTCAATACTTCCTGCATGAGTTCCGTAAATCAATTATTAAGATTAAATTTGATGTTTTCAAGATAAGAATGATAACTTATCTGAAGTGTTGAATGATCTTTTTGGATTTGATTATTTTACTTATTTCTGTGTAATGTAATTTTGTTGATTTAGTTTGCTGCCTGAAAAATAAAAATGCCAGTTGTGCGTTGCTTTCGTATCAGTGGTTGCCCCCGAAAACACGAGCACTTTTAAACTAGGATTCCGTCAGGAGTGACCTTAAGTACGACATTCAGCAGCAGAGTGGACGGATTTGAAAAACTTTAAATGTTTAAACTCCATACAATTCAACGACACAACAGTGAATTTACAGTCATTGCATTAAACAGAACTTATTGTTGCGTGTGTAAACTATAAATTACGCTCAATATAAATTCAAAGCTTTTGGGACGAAAATATGTTGCAAATGAGTGAAATGATGCGATTTTGCACGAAAAACTTATGGGTGATTTTTTCTACAGAATCATGCGAGATTGTTCACGCGTAAGTTCTCCATGATTGATTTTTTAGTTCAATTGGACCAACCCTGGTTAACAGAGATTAACCAGTGTCAGTAAGCTTTCCTACTAGAAACGACAAATATACAGTTGTGGAGGCAAAACGAATAGGCTAAGAATAGAAAATATAAAGGAATTATATTTTTACTTGAGAAATCAAGAAAAAAATTAAGTTTAATCAGAATAACAGCTCTTTCAGTCTTTATGATAAGCTAAAACGGGTTTACGTCAACTATCCAACGTTTCGGTGTTTATTATACCTTCTCCAGGGATTTAGAGGCTGCGTTTGTTGTGCTTATATGTGTCATGTCTACAAGATTCGAAAAGCACAATTAATAACAGGACAACAATGAGTAAGAAAAAGGCCTTGAGACAAGGAATGGAAGAAATTAAACAATATAAACAATAACAATAGCTTTTGAATATTGCTCTAATAATACAAGTGTTGATCTTAAAAAGTACTTTAGGAAAATTCTTCTGAAATTCTACGATGCATTGTGGCTGCTGTTGAATCGGACGAAGTGTTACCCAAGACTGAAGTGATTTCAAATTGTCAGACTAACACATTAGGAAGCGGAGGCTGGCCGTGAAATGGAGTGAAATAAAATTTATGAAGTTTAGCTTACAAAACTAGAAGAGAAATCAAAAGGTTTCAGGCGACGTGCTCGAAGGAGAACGATCGAAGTCGAAATCCCGAAGGGAATTCGAACGAATCCCAGAGGATTCGAACAATCCCCTGAAGGGATTCCAGACAGATCCCCGAAGGTTCCGAACAGATCCCGAAGAGGTTCCGAACGAATGAAGGGATTCCGAACGAATCTGAAGGGATTCGAACGAAGATCCCCGAAGGGTTCAGACAGATCCCAGAAGAGGTTCGAACGAATCCCGAGGGTTCGAACAGATCCCGAGAGGTTCGAACGAGATCCCCGAAGGTTCGAAGCCCGTTAGACTCCCGAAGGGTTCAGACAGATCTGAGAGGTTCGAACAGATCCCCGAAGGTTCGGCACGAATCCCGAAGGTTCGGACAGATCACGAAGGTTCAGACGAATCCCGAGAGGTTCAGACAGATCCCGAAGGGTTCGAACCCGAGAGTTCGAAGAGAGGGTTCAACGATCAGAGTCCCCGAAGGTTCAGACAGATCCCGGAAGGGTTCGAACGACCGATCCCCGAAGGAGTTCGAACAGAGCTCAACAGATCCCCAAGGGTTCAGACGGATCCCGAAGAGGAGTTCGACAGATCCCGAGAGGGTTCCAGACGAATCCCGAAGGGTTCAACCGAAGGTCGACAGTCCCGAGGTTCAGACAGATCCCACGAGTTCGAACAGATCCCGAAGGGTTCGAACAGATCCCGAGGAGTTCGAACGAATCCCGAGAAGGTTCGACAGATCCGAAGAAGGTTCAGACGAATCCCCGGAAGGGTTCAGAACTAGATCCCCGAAGGTTCACGATCCAGCAGATCCCGAAGGGTTCGAACAGATCCCGGAAGGTTCAGACAGATCCCCGAAGTTCCAGACGAATCCCGAGAGGGTTCGAACCAGATCTGAAGGGTTCAGAACAGATCCCGAAGGTTCAGACAAGATCCCCGAAGGTTCAGAACAGAATCGAAGGTTCCAGACGAATCCCCGAGGTTCGAACAAAGATCCCGAAGGTTCGAACAGATCCCCGAAGGTTCGAACAGATCCCCGAAGGTTCGACGAATCCCCGAGGTTCAGACGAATCCCCGAAGGTTCGAAATCCCCGAAGGAGTTCGAACGAGATCCCCGAAGGTTCGAACAATCCCCGAGGTTCCGAACGTGAAGTCCCCGAGGAACGATTCGACAGATCAGTCACCGAAGGGAGTTCAGACAGATCCCGAAGGGTTCGAACAGATCCACCCCGAAGGTTCGAACAGATCCCCCGAAGGGTTCGAGACGAATCTGAAGAGGTTCGAACGAATCCCCGAAGAGATTCCAGACAAATCCCGAAGAGGTTCAAGACAATCCCAGAGTACAGATCCCCGAAGGTTCCGACACAGATCCCGAAGGTTCGAATCCAGATCCGAGAAGGTTCGAACAGATCCCCCGAAGGTTCGAACAGATCCCGAAGGGTTCAGACAGATCCCCGAAGGGATTCCGAACAATCCCAGAGGGTTCGAGACGAATCCCAGAGGTTCAGAACAGATCCCCGAGAGAGTTCGAACAGATCCCGAAGGAGTTCCCGAACAGATCTGAAGGTTCAGGACAGTCCCGAGAGGGGTTCAGACAGATCCCCGAAGGTTCGAACGAATCCCCGAGGTTCAGACGAATCTGAGAGGGTTCCGAACCGATCTACGGAAGGGATTCGAACAGATCCCCGAAGGGTTCGAAGACGAAGATCCCCAGAGGTTCAGACAGATCCCGAAGGTTCGAAATCGGGTTCAGACAGATCCCGAAGGGGTTCAGACGAATCCCGAAGGGTTCAGACAGATCCCGAAGGTTCGAACAGATCCCGAGGTTCGAACGAGATCCAACGAATCGAAGGTTCAGACAGATCCCGAAGGGATTCCGAACAGATCCCCGAGGTTCGAACTGAGATCGAAGGTTCGAGACAGATCCCGAAGGTTCGAACAGATCTCGAAGGTTCAGACGAATCCCAGAAGGGATTCGAACAAGATCCCCGAAGGTTCAGACAGATCAGAAGTCCGAAGGGTTCGAACAGATCCCAGAGGTTCCAGAACCTTGAATCCCCAGACGATCGAGGATTCAGACAGATCCCCGAAGGAGTTCCAGACGACATCCCCGAGGAGGTTCAGACGAATCCCCGAAGGTTCGGAACGATCCCAAACAGAGAGGGTTCGAACGAGATCCCGAGAGGTTCGAACAGATCCCCGAAGAGTTCAGACGAGATCCGCCGGAAGGGTTCGACCGAATCCCGAAGGTTCGAACAGATCCCCGAGAGGAGTTCAGACAGATCAAGGGAGTTCAGACAGATCCCCAGAAGGTTCAGACAGATCCCCGAAGGTTCCGAACAGATCCCGAGAGTTCGAGATCAGATCGACGAATCCCAGAAGGAGTTCAGAACAGATCCCCAGAGGTTCAGACAGATCCCAGAGGTTCGAACGAATCTGAGGTTCAGACAGATCCCGAAGGCGTTCAGACGAGTTCGACGCAAGGATTCAGACAGATCGAGGTTCGAACAGATCCCGAAGGTTCAGACAGATCCAGAGGTTCGAACAATCGAAGGTTCAGACAGATCCCGAGGTTCAGACAGATCCCGAGGAGTTCAGACAGATCGAAGGATTCCGAACAGATCCCCCGAAGGGATTCGAGACAGATCCCGAAGGGTTCGAACTGAATCCCGAAGGTTCAGACAGATCAAGGGACGAATCTGAAGGTTCCGAACGAGAGGTTCAGACAGATCCCAGAAGGGTTCGAACAGATCCCGAAGGTTCGAACAGATCCCCGAAGAGGGTTCGAACAGATCCCCAGAGGTTCGAACGAATCCCGAAGGTTCAGACAGATCCCGAAGGGTTCGAACAGATCCCAGTTCGAACGAATCCCAGGGTTCAGACAGATCCGAAGGGTTCGACAGATCCCCGAAGGGTTCCGAACCTCCCGAAGGTTCAGACAGATCCCGAAGAGGTTCGACAGATCCCCGAAGGGTTCGAACAAAGATCCCCGAGGTTCGAACGAATCCCGAAGAGATGTTCAGACGAGATCCCCGAAGAGGTTCGAACAGATCCCGAAGGTTCGAACCCCGAAGGTTCAGACAGATCCCGAAGAGTTCCGACGAATCCCCGAAGGTTCAGACAAGATCCCCAGAGGTTCGAACGAATCCCCGAGAGGGTTCCGGACAGATCTGAGAGGTTCAGACAGATCCCGAAGGTTCAGACAGATCCCGAAGGTTCCGGAACAATTCGAGAGGTTCCGAGACGAGATCTGAAGGGTTCAGAACAGATCAGGGAGTTCAGACAGATCCCGAAGGGTTCCCGAGACGAAGTCCCCGAAGGTTCGAACGAATCCCGAAGGAGTTCCGAACAGATCCCCGAAGGTTCGAACAGATCCCAGATTCAGACCCGAAGGTTCAGACGAATCCCCGAAGGGGTTCGAGACGAATCTGAAGGGTTCAGACAGATCCCGAGAGGTTCAGACAGATCTGAAGAAGGAGTTCGAACGAATCCCCGAAGGGTTCCGAACCAGATCCCCGAAGGGTTCAGACAGATCCCCGAAGGTTCGAACGAATCCCAGAGGAGTTCGAGACAGATCCCCGAAGGGGTTCGAACGAATCTGAAGGTTCAGACAGATCCCGAAGGTTCGAACAGATCCCCGAAGGTTCCGGACCAGATCCCCGGAAGGGTTCCGAAGACAAGATCCCCCGGAAGAGTTCGAACCAGATCCCCGAAGGGGATTCCGGGCAGATCGAAGGTTCAGACAGATCCCGAAGGGTTCCGAGACAGATCCCCAGAGGGTTCGAACGAATCCCGAAGGAGTTCCAGACAGATCCCAGAGGGTTCAGATAGTCCCCGAGAGAGTTCGAACCATGAATCTGAAGGGTTCAGACAGATCCCGAAGGGTTCGGGCAGATCCCAGAGGGTTCAGACGAATCCCCGGAAAGTTCGAACGAATCCCCGAGGTTCGAACGAATCCCCGAGAGGATTCCAGACAGATCCCAGAGGTTCAGAACCGTTCCCGGAAGGGTTCAGACAGATCCCAGAGAGTTCGAACAGATCCCCGAAGGTTCAGACAGATCCCCGAGAGGTTCGAACAGATCCCGAAGGTTCGAACGAATCTGAAGGGATTGAACCAGATCCCCGAGGGTTCAGACAGATCCACGAAGGTTCAGACGAATCCCCAGAGGTTCAGACAGATCCCGAAGGTTCGAACAGATCCCCGAAGGTTCGAGACAGATCCCCAGAGGGATTCGACAGATCCCAGAGGTTCGAACGAATCTGAAGGGATTCCAGACAGATCTGAAGGTTCCGAACAGATCCCGAGGTTCGAACAGATCCCCGAAGGTTCGAACAGATCCCGAAGGGTTCAAGACTGAATCCCAGAAGGATTTGAACAATTCCCCGGAAGGGTTCCGAATCCCAGAGGAGTTCAGACAGATCCCCGAAGGTTCGGAACAGATCCCCGAGGGTTCAGACAGATCCCGAAGGGGTTCAGACAGATCCCCGAAGGTTCAGACAGATCCCGAAGGGTTCAGACAGATCCCCAGAGGGTTCAGACAGATCCCAGAAGGTTCCGAGACAGATCTGAGGTTCGAATGAATCCCCGAAGGTTCGGTGAATCCCCGAAGGAGTTCGAACCCAGATCCCCCGAGGTTCCAGACAGATCCCCGAAGGGATTCGAACGAATCCCCGAAGGTTTCCGAACCAATCACCGAAGGTTCAGACGAATCACCGAGAAGGGTTCGAACAGATCCCAGAAAGAAGGTTCGGAACAGATCCCCGAGTTCCGAACGAATCCCCGAAGGGATCCTCGAACTAATCATGCAAATGGAATCAATTTGACATGAGGGAAAAGAAGTTTTGACTTTGCTCTGCCAAATGAAATCGAAACAACGTTAATTTATGAATACAAAATAAATGTTAGTGCTAACTAATTAATTTGGGCAAGACAAAGTTCGACGGATCAGCTAGTTTATTAATAAATTATGTATGTTAAATTATAAAATTAAAAATTCAATTGTATTATAAAATTAAATGATTAAAATAAATCTAGACCAACGATTTGAAAAGGAGCGTAACAGCCAAAATTTATTCCTTCGATTCTTCGTCTACATATATAGCTCATATGTGGACCAAGAATCCAGAAGGAATAGAGCAGCTGTTACTACTAACAATCATGAAGTCGTAAAGTATAATGCAGTACCGTCGCGCGGCTATTATATGTACAAGTTAAGGCCAAGCCAACCTCTACGACTTCATTTTACTTTCCTTTGCACTCGTACATGGTTTAATCACATCGCCTCTTAGTTGTCATTTTCGCGACGAGCCTACTTTGATTCTGTATACCGCAGTGAAAGAAACCATCTTGGGAAAATCATGAAATTTACACTGTGAAGAAGCCTCATCCAGACTTACAAGAATAAGCTTTACATATTAGTTAGAGCATTTGTGAATAATAAAAGCTCATGGAGTTTAGAGAAGATTAAAAATTTCTTTCTATTAAGGTTCTTCTTCTTTCCTTCTTCTTTTGGATTACATCCCCCACTGGAACAGGCCGCCTCGCGCAATGTTCTAAGCACTTCCACAGTTATAACTGCGAGGTTTCTAAGCCAAGGTTACCATTTTTGCTTCGTATATCATGAGGCTACACGATGATACTTTTATGCAGGGAAGTCGAGACAATTTCAATCCGAAAATTGCATAGTTGCCTATAGTATTTTGAAGGTGAAACGATGTGCTCCCCTGCTGTAAACCGTCAAATTGACGACCGTTATTTCGATGAGCGTCGTTGCTGATATGCATAATCTCTTCTACCAGGCCGCAATCTCACAAAATTACCTCCATTAGCACCCTCGATCAGCTCACATGCCCATCTTGTAGAGCATTGATACCGATGCGATGATATGCCTATTGTTTCAAGATTTGTATGTTTGTGTTTTCTTTAGGAGCACTTGTTTGCATCTTCAGCTTTTATACAATACTTCCACCTACTGCAGCTACTGCTGCAAAGGAAGAAGCCGTTGTTGCTGGATGCATCAACACTTATCGCGTGTCGTGTCGGCGCGGTTCCATGTTCCATAATTCCAGATCACGATGCGATGGATTCAAGAGCAGAGAAGCTCCCCAGTGAAGTACCTACTTCAATGTTTGATCGAATCAATCAACCAGCCGTGCATCCATCATCAGCGTCATTGCTACGGTAGGTAGGTAAATAGCGCGTGTAAAAACATGATTCAGTGCCGGCAGCAGTCCTACATGAGGAGAGTGTGCAGGCCGTGTGCGCGCGCGGGTCTTAAAGCAGGACAGCTCGGCTCCCGGTAGTATAGTTCTTCTAGGGGGAAAAACCAAGTGTAAGACCAACCGGCTAATTAATTGCGAATTTATGGTGAGTTGTCCCTCCTCAGCACAAGTCGGTAGTCGGTTGTTGTCCATCCCAGGTAGCCCTAACAGGACGGATGATGGGGCTCTATCCATCCAACGACATTGCCATCGAAAGCGAGCTACGAGGGAAATCTGTATCCAGCACCGCTGCTGCTCGGTTGATAAACAGTTGTGAATGTGAACGATGTTGTCATCCTTTTTATGGCACGACGCGGATGGCGATTTGAAATGCAATATCTACACGCTGGTCGCGTCGAAGAAGGTGGTTTGGCCATTAGTTCCTAACCGGCCACAGGATGTGTGCCAACGTGGAGTAAACCTTGAAGCGGATTGGGAAATCAAAGTTCAGTTGTTGCGTATCCTATGCAGTACTTGTTTGTCATATTTATCATTACTCGGAAGAAGCGAATTCTTGGAAAATGGCACGAAATCAAACTTGTCTTCATGAAAATTTAGTAGTCTGTTTACTTCTGCCAAACGTGATAAAAATTCGTAAAAATAAAACATTTTGCTCATTTCAATCATCTTCAGTAAAATAATCCTCTTCTTCTATCTGGTCTGACCATACGTGCCGTATTTAACGGGAGGAAGTACCGTACCCTATAATAAATCCATAATTTGTCCTGTTTTTCCATTGATGTCTAAAACATTCTGAAATCTCCTTTAATTTAATGTTACGTCTATTTACTCTTTTCGTTTTTTCTTCAAAGGTTTTCACTGTTGATGAGAAGAATAAATTGAAATTCCTTCGAGATTTGTTTCTATTATTTGCATTAGAATCAAAGAAGCTCTTTTCGAAGTATTTTCTCAGGACGCATTGAACATTGACCAATTCTAATTCGTTGTTCAGTGCCGAGCTTGATAGCCCAAGTAACATTTTAAGTTTTATAACTCTTGAGATATAACCTCTACAAGAGTGTAATAAAAACGCCAGCATAAACTCAAAATTTTACAAGGGTAGATAAGCGTTTCAAGTATGTTGGATTCAAGACGCCCTACTCGGGATTCCGAAGAAAATCCCCTTTCGGGATTCGAAAAAGAATCCCCTTTCCGGAATTCCCAAGAGAATCCTTTACGTTGAAGAGAATCCTTTTGCGATTCGAAGATCATATCAGGATTCAGAGAGAATCCCACTGAGTTCGAAGGGGCCCCTTTTCGAGTTCGAGATCTTTCGGATTCCAAGGAAGGTAACTCGGGATTTCGAAGAGAATCTCCTTTCCAGAGTTCGAAGACAATCCCCTGTCGGATTCATAGAACCCCCTTTCAGGTTCGAAGAGAATCCATTTTCAATTCGAAGAACCCCCTTTCGGGATACCGAAGAAATCCTTTCGGGATTCCGCAGAGAATCCTTGTGATTCGAAGAGGAATCCCTTTCGGGATTCGAAGGAGAATACGCTTCGGATTACGCAGAGGAGCCCTTTCAGGTTCGAATAGAATCCTTCGAGATTCGAAGAGAATCCTTTCGGGTTTCCGAAAAGAATCCGTTCAAGGTTTCGAAGAGAATCCTTTCGGGAAGTTCAGAAGAGATCGTCTTTCAGGTTCGAAGAGTCCACTGAAGATTCCGAAGTGCACTGGGATCTCGAAAAGAACTTTTCTGGATTTCGAAGAATCCCTTCTCAAGTTCAGAAAATAATCCTTTTGGGTGCAGAAGAGAATCCGTTCAAATCCGATGAGAATCGCTTCGAATTCCGAAAGTTTTCTAAAAAATCAAATTTCATTCGAATTTTTTCGAAATCTGAACAGGTTCATACGAAACTCCGAAGAATTTCTTCAGGAATCTCTATGGAATCCTAATGAGAAACAACTCTGGGTACCCAAAAGGGAGTTCTTCTCAGATCTTGAACTGAACACGCCTGGGGAGAGAGGTGTATTTAGCCCTTGAATCCCAACAGAATCTCTCAGGGAATCAGAAGAGTTCCCAAAGTATCCAAAGTATATAAGGATTTCATGGTTCCAGAATACACCTTGGAAACCAAAAGTATTACTTTAGAGAATTTCAAAGGATTTCCATCAGGGATATGATGGATTCTTTAAGGATCAAAAGATTCTTTGGTAAATTCTCATACTATTTCGTCTGGTTCGCTGAACGATTCTCTTCCAGGATTTTCTGAGAATGCCTGTCGGAATCTCAAATGTAACCTTCAGAAGTTTTAGGAAGAATCTTTTTCTCCAATTCTAGATATATTAGCGTAATTACAAAAAAAAGCCCTTTGGAATTCCAGAAGATGTAAGGGATGATCATAGAAACCAATCCTATGAATAAAGCCTTTTTAATTCAAACGCCAAGCAACCAAGTTGTGTTTTATTGAGGTTCCACATTTGGCGACAAAGTTTCCAACAATGACTTACTTTGTTGGAAGAATCCGAAAAGGAAACAGCAAGGAAATAGAAGTTTCACATTCTTTCAAGGGATTCTCATCGGTAAATAATTAACAGAACAGGGTCAATGTTGGTAATTGCAAGGTAAATTCTGACAGGAGTAATTTGCTAATCGATGGGAAGGCCAACCCATGATTGAAAAAAACTGTGAATATGAAATGGGATTGAACTACGTGTTTAAAGGAAGTGCTAAGAGCTTCAGTCTAATCCCAGCAAAAACCCAGAAGGAAAATTCCTGGTCCGTTTCTGATGATACCAAATAAAGGGGGTACAGAGGAAATACGGAGTAAGGAAAGTACGTGACTGTGTCGAAAACATAAGGCACTATTATGTTTTAGTGGACCGACATCACGAAAATCGCCAAAGGATGTCGTCGTTACTGACAATTTGATGGACAACCAATATCGTGCAACAATGGAATACTCGACAACCGGGTAAAAGACAGTATAATATGCGCCCCCTAAGGCAATACCAATATTTGGTTGTTAAACAGAGTCGCAAATAAATTACCTGTGAATAGTCATATAAAATAGTACTGAGAACACATGTCGGCTTTTTAAAAAGTCGTAAACTGGATTTCAAGGTACTAGACAATACGGCTCCACCGTAATCAAACACGTTTCATGGCCCTTCATTAATTTATCAATCCCATAATAAAAAAGTTACAATTCATATGTGCTTGACATTAAAAAACCAAAATTTATCCTGATGAATTTATGATGTCTTTCTCGATTCAATAAGTTGAATTCAATTAATGTTATAAATGCAGTGCTTATTGCCCTACATTCGGCGGTAAAAAGATGTGGTGCAATTCTGGTACGTTGTAAGAGTGCACCGTGGGTTTGCGCCACGGCTAAGGCAATTAATGATTCAATGCCAAATAAAAAAGTAAAAATATAATCCAAACTGCTTGGTTGTTAAAAAAACAAAAACAATAATAGTGTCCAACTAGGACATTTGCTCCGTCGAATGATTCCAGTTGCACTCAAATCGGTCATTCTATATGAAACTCGTTTAACAAAAAATATTCATGGACTACGCACATACTTTTGGGTGAAGTACACCAGCCTTCTGGTACAACTTTGTTGTACGAGAAAACAAAACCAACATAAAGGTCCAATTTAAGCAGGTGTGAATTACATTTCAATATTGCTCCATACAATTTGGAAGTACTGACTGCAGGCTCGCTGCGCTTGTGTACAGTTAGTGAGGGCATACCGTCCTGCCTGCACTGGGGCGTTTGGCAGTGAAACGATTTTATCGAAAATCGTTACATTTTTGTAGATGGAAGCTAATTTTATATCATATTAAACACTGAGAAGCAGTTTTTTGTTGCCCAACTGGAGTGTTCCAGTCCAAGTTTTTCGGACAGTATGCAGATGTCGCTTAAGAATGTTTAGAGCAAACAAACGAAAAGTTACATCAAAACTGTACTTTTTGTAATTTTACTATTATTTTTCATTTGTGATACAGAAAATACTTCCAAATTCACATATTATGATGGTTTACAAATACTTATAGGTACCAACTGATTTTTGACTTGTTGGTGTAGTTTTACTAGAAATCAAAGGGGGCGTTTTGTGGGTAGGACCATTATGCGTCTTACCCTACTATTCACCTCAATATTTATGTCTCTACGCTACGACAGGTTAAAGTTTCGGCAAATGACCTACAGTAGGCTTGTGAGTGCGCTTGAAAACTCAAGCAGCAATGTGTTAACTTTGGTGATGAAATTGAATGGCATGGTTATGGACAAATCGACTAAGTATTTAGATATGACACGACATTGGACGAAATGTTGAAAATTGGTCGCACGTATGAAACTGTAAACCAACAGGTAAAAAAAATCTACGTTTATTTACAAACTTCTTAGAAATACTTTAAAACAGGTCCAGGAAATTCGATTCAAGACTCCTGATAACGTTGAAATTAATTCTATCATAACACCGACATTATACATAACAAAGGGGTAACTCTTGCGTCAGATGTTTTGAAATCACGTGAGTAGATCCTTTATGCCAGCCAGGGATCACGATGCAACGATCACAATAAATTAGGCATTATTGACGCCATTATTTGTAGAGGGAGTAAAAGTAACAAAACAAGCCTAAATCCGTTGAAGGGGCCAGAGCCAAAGTCAGATCAACGAATACTTTAGAGCTGTACAAATCAAAAACCGGGATTCGTGCGGAAGTTGATGACGTCACAAAAGTGTGGAAATTCAGAACTTTCACTTGAACGGAAGAAAGCGTACAACAATCGCGGCAGTAGGTGGGGTCGATCTCGGCTTATCATCGATACAGGAGCTGAAGGACGTACTCAGCATAAACGAATGGACCACTTTGAAACAAGTTGGATTTGAAGCTTACGACACCAGAAAGGAAGCGATCAAATATTTCGACCTACAGGTCCGGCAAACCATTGATTGTTTTAGGGGAGGTGAACGCAATGATCGCAGTGGGAGAATAAAACCGCGAACAACGTTTTGTTATTCAAGATGAAGAAACATTCGCTCCTCTCTGGACGAACAGCGGAACGTTTAGGGTGGTGAAGTTTCTGAGATCGCTCGGAAATGACGAAGTTTCCATCTATCAAAGGTAAGTCATCGTAATCTTATTTTTACCCAGAAGATCTTGTTAATAACTGCTCCACAAATAGTGAATTAGGCGTGTGTGCCTCTATATATAGATGATAAAACCATATCCCCGGCGAGACAAGGCTATCGTCGTGTACAAATTCCATTGGAAGAGATAACCATATTAAAACTTAAAGAGTTATTGTGCAGATATAATCAGGCAGGTGAATGGGGCGTATGAATGGGTTTCTCCGCGATCGTTAAACGTAAAAAGCTCAAAAGATGTAAGGATAATTGATTGATCTGCGTATTGAAGCTAATTGGCCATAGTTCGGGAAGCATCCGTTACCTACTATGGAACAGATGACTGCCAGGTTACAAGGCAGTAAGTGTTTTCAAATTCGATATTAAACACATTTTATCAACATATTTGCGGGAAGATTGCCGCTACATAACTGCATTTATTTCGCCATTAGGTAAGATGTCAATTATCAACACAGAATGATACGTAACAATTTAATCAAGATATTTTTAATAGGTCTAATGCGATATAAACGGTTAGTTTTGGTCTATCGGCAGCCCAAATTATTGTTTCAACGACGGGCTTGAAGCCCGAATTGCTTTAACTCACTGCTTCTGCCTCATACGCAGGAGGTCGTGGGTTCAAAATCTGGGTCCGTTTCATTCTCCTACTTGTATCTTTCTCTATATTTCTCATGTTCCAGCAAACTGGAATGGATGAGCTTCTACACTGTTTCCGTTTCTCTATCCTAAACCTTCAATTATTCTATTCTAATAATTACTAGGGTGGAAATTAGCGTACTTTAATTAGCATTAGCATTAGCATTTAGCATCAAATTCGTGGATTGGTACAAGCCAATACTATTGTATGAGGTAGATCACTTTCATCCGTTACCACAGATATTGATTTGGACTAATACTACTCTTAGATGGCTGCACTCTCAATACGTCGATTCTGCCTGGCCGATCCATACGAATGCTGAGGAAGGGAGAAGGATGGTTGTTGGACACCTACTTAAGAAAGATGCAGAGAGACTCTACAACCTCTCATAGGTGCCACGGAGGTTTTAGGATTGAGTGGAAGGAAACGAGTAGGAATCGTTTTGGTAAACGGAAACACAGAAAGAACTAAAGGTAGAAGTACTTACTTGATGCTTTGATGGGCTCAGCTGCTTCCGATGAACCCTACGCCGAATGGGTATACCTTCTCCACTGGACTCGATCCTGGGCAATCGCTTCCAGTCGCCCTGAACATTGAAGCCCTCAGGTCCATCTTCAACTGCAAAAAGCCATCGTGTGCGGCCTTCCAGAGCCTGCGCCTCTGGAGTTCTCTACTAAATATTATCTTCGCTTGACGTTCTTCGGCATACGAACAAGCGTGACCAGCCACCGTAGTCTGCCTGTGTATAAGCAATAATATCCAGCCCTTATACACCTGGTACAATTCGTGATTCATGCGACGCTGCCAGATACCGTTCCTCCTGTTACCGCCGAGTATTGATCCGCAGCACCTTACGCAAACCTCAACGAGCTCTCCGATCAAGTCCTGTTTAACGTCCATGTCTCATCAAGCCACGGAGATCAGTGTTAGCCGAGTTTTTTTTCGTTTGCAGACTACGGGACTTAAGCTGGTTACGAAGTCCGTAATACCGCCCTATTTCGCTAGCAATACGCCTTTTCACCTCGCAGGTAACATCATTATCGCACGTCTCAATGTTCCAAGATACACAATTCTTCTACCACTTCAAATTTTCACCCATCCAGCACTATTTCCTACCACCACCGCACTAATGAACCCCGTTGATTGCCAGCGACCATGATGCTTCGTTTTGCTGGTATTGATCGTGAGTCAATCCTCCGCTTCATCCCCTCTTAAGGCGCAAAAGAGCCTCTTCCACGGCGACGGCGATCAATTCCGATAATAATCGATATCATCCGCAAATCCCAGGAGCAATGCGATTTTGTGATAATGGTACCGCTTCTTTGCACACACTCTCCTAATCGCTCCCTCGAGCGCTATATTGAATAGTAGGTTCGAAGTGCATCACCCCTGCTTTCAATCCATCTAGGTAAAAATGACGTCGCATTTCATCCGCAACCCTTACATGATTTCGATCCGTCCAACGTTATACAGATAGCCGTATCAGTTCGCCCGGAAAACCATGTTCAAGCATAATTTGCCATAATTCGTTCCGTTCTGAATCGTACGCCGCCTTAGAAATCAATAAACAGATGATGTGTCTGCAAGATTTGTACTCCCGGAATTTATCAGAAGGATTTGTCTCAGGGTAAAACATTTGATCCGTTGTTGATCGGCCCTCACGAAAACCTGCTTGGTATTCGCCGACGAAGGACTCTTCAAGCGGTCTCAATCTGTTGAACAGAATACGGGACATAATTTTGTACGCCGAATTAAGGAGGGTTATTCCTCGGTAATTGGCGCACTCAGTCTGTGCCCTTTCTTGAGAGAGGCAAATGAGGCCCGTCAACCAGCTAGCAGGCATTTCCTCGTCTTCCATATTTTCTGACATAATATGAGTGCAGAACTCAATAAAGCTGCTCACTGCACCATGTTGAGAAGTTCAGCCGGGGCTGGTCCTTCCCACCCAGCCTTGTGTTTTCAGCTCTTTGGCAGCTTTTTTAACCTCATCTAGTGTAGGTGACTCCGGCGCCATCGTCACTAATATCTGGTCTGTTTTCCGATACTGCGTCACTTCCTCCATTTCCTTAAAGTCTCAAAATTGTCCTTCCACCTGGCAGCCACTTCAGTTTTATCATCAGCAAATTCCCTTGTTGGTCGTTGCATGACGGGAGATGGCGCATCTTCTCCGCACGCCATTGGACTCATAAAACCTCCATATCGTTCTACTGCATTTTTCCTGCGCCTCACTAATCCTTTGTTCTTCGTACTCTTTTTTCTTCCTGCGGTGGGTTCGTTTTCGGCTGCTCTGCTTCCCACCTTGCCGATCTCCTATTCGATCAGGTACCTGGCACCGCATCCGGCTTCTGGCAGCATTCTTCTCGTCTGTCACTCTCTGGCACTCCACATCAGACCAGCCCGTCTTGGGTCGCCTCTGTGCAGTGCCCTACCGCCTCGTGCTGTTGTGCTCACCGCTCCATGCCGACTCCACAGATCGTTGATGTTGTCGCTAACGTTGATTGCGCATCCGTTCGTCGAGCTTCTGGCGGTACTCGTGATACTCCTTCCGCCGACAATCGCTGGATATTACTTAACACATCGTTCGCTGTGATCTTTCGTTCGATACAGTTGACAACCGTGATCGAATTTGGTAACAACGAGTAGTGATCAGAGTCAATGTTCAGACCTCTGAATGTCCGCATCGATAACATCCGAAGTGGCGCCCATCCACAGAACATGGTCTATCTGGTTTAAGTTTCACCATTGGGTGTCTCAGGTGTGCTTTCGGATGTTCTTTCGTGCAAAGTAGGTGCTACTGATGGCCATCCCTCTGGCAACAGCAAAATTTACTAGCCGTAGGCCGTTGTCGTGTTGTAGCGGGTGGAAAACCACTCCCTACCGATTATGGGACGAAGAAGTCCTCTCTAACGACCTGAGCGTTAGCGTCTCCAGTAACAATTTCACGTCATGCTTTGGGCACTCTCCGCAAACTTTATCAAGACATTCATAAACGTGTCCCTTCACGTCGTGGATTTCTCGTTTGTCGGTGCGTACGTTGATTAGGCTGTAATTGAAGAATTTGCCCCGTATCCTCATCCACAGATTCGTTCGCTAATGAGTTTCCACCGCATCACTCGCTATCTGCGCATCACTACAAGAAACCAACTCCATGCTCTGCTTTTCACCGCCGCTGTGATAGATGTTATACTTGAATGCGGTGTTGGTCGTCAGTCCCACGGCTCGGAATTCACGTTCTCCGGATCTAGAGCCATCGGACTTCTTGAATAACAGCCACGTTCACTCCTTCTGCAGTTCACAGAAGCTCACTCGTCAGTTCATTTAGGGTCCTGACATTCCGGGTACCGAGTTTCCAATCATAGTCTTATTTCGTTGCCGGGTCAGTTTGCCAAAATAACGTTCTCTTTTCTTCTCTCCATTTTCGTGGTATTTGAGAGGCTTCAGTAAGCTACCTTACCGGGGTCGCGTTACCTACATCGCGATAATGGGGCTGCCACTAGGTATAGCTGACGCGATACAGCATTTCGTTAATCAGCCGCTGCCGAATTCCAGGCAGACGCTGTTTGAGCCGCACCTCCTGGTGAACAGTTCGGGCGTACCTTCTCACTCTAGCTGATGTCAGAAGGACAACAGTCCCAGGTCTGCACTACCAGCTAGTACGCAACCCTTAGCTGGCGGTCAATTGTCATCGGAAGACCCGTGGAAGCGTGAGATTAGGACTATGTAGGACCAGAGCTATGTTGGCCCTTCCTTGATGTCAACTCACCATTTCTGCAGCCCCTGCCCAGAGAAGGTAGAAAGTACAAAGTAGAAAGGACGAGCACCAAATTGAACCCACGATCTCTGCTTATAAGGCAGAAGCGGTAGCCATTAGACCACCGAGCTCATCTTAACTACTAGAATTGAAATAGACGAAAAAAAAAGTTCGTTTTCAACATCCAACCAAAATTACATCAATTGCTTTCTTCTACCGCAGCAACTCGTTAACCAAAGACGGAACCTCTGCCTCTCGAACCCTAACCCAAAATTCCAATAAATTCCATAACTCGTGGCAAGTGCAAAGGTATATTCGGCTTGCAGTGGACGCAGTATGTTGCATCACTCTAGCCTCCCCTTCCCTACATTGAACTTGCATTCTGACGTGGCAGATACCAGTATGGACCTAACAAATGGATCCGCCAGTACTTGTACATTGAAGATGGTGCTGAGTCCAAGCAAACATCTGTTGGTTCTCACTAAGCAGAACAACTGATCTGATCATAATGGAGTAGCAACTACGGCAAACGTAATCAAGCTCAAGCAAGCTCGAACCCCAAATTGTTTAAAGTGTATGAAACCATATTGGAGATTTTCCGGCTCCTTAATTTTATAGACGATGCATTGATCCATGCTCCAGACGCTAAAGACATTGTATCAGTCCAGGGAAGCTTTGTTTAAAACCCAGATAAAGAGCACAAAGCAATACGTAACTTCT
>NW_026943501.1:23488-60298 GCF_024139115.2 Armigeres subalbatus | reverse complement strand
ATCACGTTTCAGTTACGTATTACTACTCCAGCCATCTCTGCGAAATGTGCTAACGATACCTTCGTTGCCCAATCTTACTTCCAGCTTAGCCTGCACCTCCAGCAAACTGTAACCTCTGGCGTTAGTCAGCCTACTTCCCCACTCCACTGCCCAAGCGTTGAAATCGTCTAAATGATCACCGGTTTTCGGATCAGCTTCTCCGTGGATGAGTCCAGCATCCGGTTATACTGGTCCAAAGTCCATCTTGGGGAGCGTAGCAGCTCCTCAAGGACCCCATTGATTTTGGAGATAACGAAACCTTCCTTTTTGTCTACCACTTCTTGAATAGAAAATTTGCCCATCACTTGGGTAGCCGCAATCCCGTAGAATCCGCCACCCATTTGCCATTGTCAGAAGGGATCCGATACAGTTCAAATATGCCACGTCGCATTGCTTCTGTTGTCGGCTCCACAACATTTGCTGTGCGTGTCGCAATGATTGAGATTTAACTGGATGATCTCCATAAACCCCGGCCCGCCATCGCCTTCTTGTATGCAGGGCATTGGGTTTCAATACCGATTTACACTTATATTTTCACTAATGATTGGGTCCAAAAATAAATGCAAAAAGATATTTCAAACGTTTTAAAAGTTATAAATAACGAGTTTTTTGGGCTACGGGGCAAGAGTGCCACCCATATGGGGCAAGACGGCCACCTAGATAATATCAAAGAATTTAAAGGAAAAATTAATATTTTAGCAGGTATGGCACTGGTACATGCTAGAGGTATCCAAAAGGAAGCATTTTCATACATTTTTAAGTTAACCGTTATTGGGTGTGACTTTGAAAAAAAGGATTTATTGTACGTACCAAATTTTCAATAAATATTTTTGATACAACATACAACAAAATATATTTTCGTTACATTACAAAAGTGTCATTCAAATATTGAGCAACGTAAAAAATGGTCGTTTGGGATCGTCCATAAATCATGTCACGCATAAGGAGCGAGGAAACGTGATGGTCAATACCACTGTTTTTTGAGCTCTCATACAAAAAGTGTGACATGGCGGGGAGGATTGACAATTTCCTTCATTTTTCAACGTTCAGCGGTTGAATCTGTGAACCCTGGAAGTTTACGGTTCTGGTTTCTGCATGGAAAAATTGTCCACCTTTCAAATGGAGAATCATTATTTAGTGAATAGCGTGTCATGGGATTGAAATATAATTAATGGTTTTCTTGATTTATTCAAAAAAGCAAAACAAAACAAATCCAACTTCAATAATAACAAAACAATCATTTCATGACTCCAAAGTTCATACAAGTTTTGAAGAAAAGTCAAGTCACCTTCGGATCATTGCCGATTAGTGGGTACACGTTTGACATTCAACTTTTGTAACATTCGTGAAACCAAGCATGGCATGCACCACACTTGTTCCACCCCTTACCATGCTCAGATAGAAGGAAACATTTGCCGCACAGATCACATAAGAAATCTTCAAGTGAGTCGTCATCAACTACACGTTTGCGCTTCGTAGATTGCTTTGTATTGGGTTTCTGACGTCTCTTGTTGGCTTTTTTTGATAGTTTCTATATCGATGCCTGGGGACTCCTTCAAAGCCGTACGGTACGGGCTTGATGTGAGCACTGTTGCCTTCTCTTTCCTCTTTCATGTCACCTTCCGGGTTCGTGTCTTGGGTAGCGGATGTATGGCCTCTGGAGAAACTGCAAATCTTTCGTATGAAGCACTCGAGGTTCCAAGCGGACAGTTTTATTTATCATCAACTGCAACAACCGAATCCACAGGTTCTGCTGAGTTCCATCAGGTTTTCGTCGTTTTTATTTTTGTCAGGCGATCCGCAAGCTTCGACGCCATCTCCAGTTGATGTGCCGTTGACGTTAATCGGGTTGCTGCATGAAAGGTCGATGTCGGTAACATCAGCAGGTGCAAAAAGATCGTCACTGAACACTTGCCTGTTCCGGGAAACCAATCCCGTCTTGGCAAATCCGTTAATTGTGACTGTTGCGTTGCATGTTTTGTAAGCCTTTCCAAAAAGTTAACTCAACTCATTTACGGCAACGACCTTGCCTGGATTTTCCTTAAGGTATTCGTCGATTGCCTTGGAGAGATGTGTCTTTAAACACCCCCATAAAGGTTACGTCCAACGGGTTGCATCCGGTGACTACAGTGCGGCGGGAAGCTGATAACAGTCACGTGGTTCCGACTTGCCTTTTCCAAAAACACAATGTTTTTGGTATGTGAGCTGTGACCATCAAGCAGCAACAATATCGGGCTCGATTCAGTTGGTCGAGTATGTTTTAGGAAGTGATCGAAATATTTGTCAAAGTCAAAACCCGTCATCCATCCACTTTTGTTGCAATGGAATAATGTTTCCGATGGGGCGCCCTTCTTCAAGCCTTCCGTCATTCGAGCTCTTGCAAAAAGTAGCATCGGTGGAACGAAAATTCCGCTCGCTGACACGGTCAAGCAGGCCGTTGCCATGATTCCGTGTTCCGCTGATGTTATTCCGCCAACTTTCTTTTTTCCTCGCAGCGCCAGAACCCGTGATTTCTTGGTTTGTGGTTCATAGAAGCATAAATTAAGTAAAAATATATACCGTGGATAATCAAAATTCGGACACACTCAAACTTCGGACGCTTCAATTCGTATGGGAAATTTTCTGAAATATTTCATCGAAATGTTTCGTGAAGCTGGATCGGAAAGACTAATAGTTTTCGCTTGTTTTAGTATAGTTACATTTTAATAAGACATGTTAAAACAATGCGATGAAATGATTAAAAGACAGTCAGAACTGTGCAGTGAAAATTGTTTTCAATTATTCTTCCCGGTACGGTGTAATCAGGTGTCCGAAGTTTGAATCTTTGTGTCCGAAATATGAATACAACCCCGCCGGTGTCCGAGGTTTGAATCAAACAGAAGCCGGACATTTTCATAAATTGCAAACATTCTTCGCAATATCTTGCACATATTAAATACGTAGTTTAAAGATAAATACTGTACTTAGTGATTGCAATGGTGATTTAAACGGTGTGATTTAAAATGTGAGTTAACAGGATGACTGTACATCAGAAAGTGCTTAAGCGTCCGAAGTTTGAGTTTGCACGGTAATCAACCGTGTTTTTATTCTTACCGTGCAAATTGATGTTTTGTCCACTTTGAATATTCTGCTTGGGGGGGGGGGGGACTTTTGTGGGCTTCCTGTTTTCTTAAGGATACCGAAAAAATGTTCAACAGCAACTCGATTGAATCCTTGAAGGCGAGCAGCTGACGTGGGTTCTGCAATCCTGAGAGAAAGTTCCTGGTGCCTGGGTCGGAAGCCATAAAACTAATCCCAACCGGCCAGTGTTCAACCGGTTCGGTGTCTCGGTTGAACGGATGGTTTATGTTGCTGCGCTCCGCTAGCTCAAACGCAAGGCTGCGCACATCACGAGGACCAATTCCGTATAATCGTTTTTCAAGATCCAAAATGTGGTTAACCAATTCCTCCTCCTGCCGCGCGTTGAAAACATGCTCGTAACAACCCAAACTTATCTCCAAGCTGGCGCCGGGAGTGTTCTCGTTGAGCTTCAGGTACTTGGCAAGAGTCTTCATTGGAGCTTTGTGTCCTTCAGCAGCTCGTTTCACCGAACTACCTTTTTCGGTCACGGACCGCACTGCCGCTTCCATTCTGGCCGCTGGCCAACTTTTTCGGGACGAAATTCGCTGGTATTTACGCACCATCCTGCTTTACTGTGAACACAACAACTGCGTTTACGTTTTTGACAGCTTCACTCTCGAGAAAAATAACGAACATAGTAGGTGGCACTCTTACCCCTACTAGTGGTGGCACACTTGCCCCAACATTAACAAGTTTCATAAATTAACTTTTTTTTCGGAAAAAAATTTGTTTTTGACTGAGTCATCGCTAGAAACAAATACTCTTTCATTCAATTCCACACTGCAATATACACTTTCTCGATATTTTGTTTGTATGTAATCTGACAACTTATTTGAATTGGCTGAAATATTATAAAATTGCACGCAATTTTGATGCTCATTATAAAATTGATCATACAAAAGTGGAGATTTGACAATTCTATACAAAATTCCGTACACTATGTCTGGTAATACGATCGAATCTATCTGTGTTCCTCCTGGGTCATTTATTAGATATTTTACTGAATAAATGCTGGTGGCTCACTTGCCTCTATGGCACACTTGCCCCAAACTCCGCTTAAGGGTCACAGAAACTTTTGTGCAACTTGTGTGCTACTCGGGCCTAGCTCTCACAACTTTCTCATCCCAGTCTTTTAGCTGTGGGTCCTCTCTCACCTTCTTCAGGATCGCTGCGTACGACGTTTTATCGCTCGCTCCTACGATCAGGGCATCACCTTTAACTCTCTCCCAAGGAGAACGACGTTTTTCTTTTTTCTTCTGTTCCTTCCTCTTTTCCACATTCTCCTTCTGCTTCTTCCTCTTCTCCCGCTGGCTTTCCATGGTCTGCCAGTCACCATCCTTGACGCGTTTCTTCAGCACGCTGGCAAAGTCTTGCACGTTCCGTTCCTTTTTCGTGACTTCCTGCTCTCCAGGCGAGTCCCTTCCTCACTTTTCCGTGCGAGTGATTTGGGGACTTTGATGTGCCTTCTGTGTCTCAACTACTGTATGCTCAGCAGCTTCTTTCCGTACCTTTTCAGCTGCTTTGGCGCTCTTTTTCAGTGCGATCTGTTCGTGATCGGCTGCTTTTACGGCGGACTTGATGCACGTCACTAGAAGCTTGATCTTCGTGTGAACATTGTGTTTGTCCTTCCGCACCTCCATCAGGTTGGACCTCCCAAGTTGTAGCTCCTCCTGAGTAAACCTACTTTCCGATTTTTGGGTGACATTCTCGGATCCTAGCTCCTGTTGGCCTGCCTGGTTATCACCAGTCTTTTACTCGCCACTGCTGCCTGCGACATCACTGGAGATCGCTGCAGCTTCACACTCTTTGCGAAAACTTTCGCCCCGCCTGCTCCTTCGTTGTTTGTAGAATTTGTTTCCATGTTAAAAGGGTCCCCCCTCTGGGCCGTTATCTCTACCTGTTGGATTTATTTAATTCTTATAGCGGATTGATGATAGCAATCACCATGACTAGTTGCTCAGTTTTATTGGCACTCATATTACTATCTATTAACCTCTCATAAATCTGCTGAAATAGCTTCAAACGTCAAAAGCTATTTGATTTTATGAGCTGCTCTGCGGTTGTGAAGGAGAGCGTAATAAGTCATATTGTCAAAGCTCGATAAAAGCCACAATTTTTGGTCTTTGAGTTTTGGTAATGTGGTCAAATGAATAACCGCAATAAGCATATTTGCATTACAAAGAGTTTATAAGGGTGTAAAATAAGAGCAACATTTTTCTGATCGGAATTCATGATGGCCATATTGGAAAAGAAGAAGCATTTTCAAGTCAGTGAAATATGTCGCTGAAATCCATAATTAGATAATATTTTCGTCGCGTAGAACACTTCTCCTGGTAAATTATTAAAATTCGAAATATCTTCTTCTTCTTCTTCGTTGGCATTACATCCCCCACTGGGACATTGCCGCCTCGCAGCTTAGTGTTCTTTAAGCACTTCCACAGTTATTAACTGCGAGGTTTCTAAGCCAAGGTTACCATTTCTGCATTCGTATATCATGAGGCTAACACGATGATACTTTTATGCCCAGGGAAGTCGAGACAATTTCCAATCCGAAAATTGTCTAGACCGGCACCGGGAATCGAACCCAGCCACCCTCAGCATGGTCTTGCTTTGTAGCCGCGCATCTTACCGCACGGCTAAGGAGGGCCCCGAAATTCGAAATATATCAGGGTTAAAAATCTACAGATTAAGTGGATTTTTGCGATGTTGATATTACAATTGATTTCAATTTATTGCACTGAACTACATTATTTTGCCGGCGCGTGGTATAGAGTCTTATTCTTTACCTAGCTTTCACCATAAAATTGAAAGCGCCACTAATTTTAACGATACTATATTGCAACCCAAACCATCCAAATTTGCGTCATCAGTCCATTTTGTTATTATTTTTCTGTAATTTTGTTTCCCTTTGTTTCAAACCCACATTTTTGACAGCTGCCGCAGCCAAATTCCCTTTTCTGGGGGTGGTTTAAAATGGGTTTCAAAATACGTTTATAAGTGGTTTAAAGTGGTCATCTAGAGAGGGCCACTTGGTCATACCTTACTCTTATAGAGGTCACCAGATGGTTGTCGTGTAATAATGGGTTTTATTGTTAGTTCTTATCCCAAGTAACATTTTGAGTTTTATCATACTCTATTAGCAGTTTTGGAGAGCAAATTTTCAAGACTAGCAATAAAACTAAAATCTACATGACAATCTCTTGATGACCGCTACAAGATTATGTTATCACTAAGTGGATCACTCTCGAGATCATCTTCAAAGCAAGTTAACGGTTATTCATAAGAGTTCCATAAAACCGCTGTCGAAAAAGGGGATTTTTTTTCCGTGGAGGTTTTTGTTATTGTATTGTAGAAAAAGGATAATTGTAGAAATGGAAGAATGAAATTAAAAACAACATCACATGGATGAAAATAATATTCAATTATTGGAAATTGGTTGCCCAGAATTCGTTCACGTGCTTGCGAATTTTTCTGCGCGTTCGAATTTCTGGTGAAAACAGGTAAGAAAATCAGTTTTTTCAAGTGCGCCGTCGTAATACTGTGATTTACGACAAATTAATTAGTGTAGATAATAAATTGATATGCTGCCTTTTCCTCTGGTGGCATTCCGATTTGCAAGAAAACATTTCTCGTGCTTCAAAATTTTAAAATCATCTAATCAACTAATTGTCATTAATAATAATCGCTGCATTTCAAGAGATTTTGCAAAAGATTTACGCCGATATAAAATTATTTTTTCCTACCAGCATGGCTGCTACTACACTATGGGCAATTTTGACGGCCAAAATAACATTTTGCATAACTTCAAATACAATAAATATTTTGCTGAAATTTACTGCAATCGATTCCTTACGATTAGTTTTTTTCATGATCGTTCTATATTCGCTTGATTTTTATTATTATATGTGCAGCTCAGAACCGAATTTTTGACCTTACGACAATCAATCTTTCTCCTAATAGTCGCAAGTTTCATCACTGCGCATCTGGTTGCGAATAATGTGCACCAGTTGCGCAATGATGCGCTATAAGTTGAACGCGAATAAAATCGGTTTTCGTGACTTCAAAATTCGATTTTCAACTGGAATCATAATATCTGTAACTAAATTAATGATTTCGTGTGTGTTACTTCTACGTGAAGTTAAACGATTTACAATGATATGGAAATGCTAATATCATCTTCCAAACTTGGACGTACATGTTCATGATAGCATTAGAGGCGAAAGTATAGAATTGATAGTTCCGTTAGGATACGGCAGGCATGAAGAATGTTTTTATAGAAGTCGATTTGAAAGCGAGCGGAGGGCAATATTTGTGATGGCATATATCGCACGACCTTCCTTCTGCCAAGCTCCCGTATGAAGGGGGAGGGAAGAATATCAGTGTGGAAGCTGATATATCTCCACTGGCTTTCAAATCGACTTCTATAAAAACATTCTTCATGCCTGCCGTATCCTAACGGAACTATCAATTCTATACTTTCGCCTCTAATGCTATCATGAACATGTACGTCCAAGTTTGGAAGATGATATTAGCATTTCCATATCATCATAATATCTGTTTTATTTTCAGAAGTGGAATTTAACCAATAAACAACAAAATCTTAAATATGCGAATGCTCATTTAGGAAAATGTATGTATTTTTATGTTCTTTGTTTAAAATATTTGGGGAACATGGAACAGAAACATCTGTTTTTAGCCATTCGATTGACCATAGTTCACCAAGTTCAACATAAACATTTTGTTCTTGTACAATACCATTATAAACCTAATTAAAACTACTAAGTTTAATTTAGTTTATGTGTAAGACAAGTCTTAGACCAATATATTCGGCTTTATGACAGTTTTCAAAATTGGTTTTATTAGAGTCCTCAAGATAATCATTAGGCCCCTAATAAGCTCATAAAGCATTTGACATTTGTGGTTTTATTGAACGTTTTATTATGATTTCGAAGATAGCTACAAGTCTTCCAATAAGGCTAATCTCGCGGTATTGATCAAAGCACCGATAAAGCCGTTAAAAAACTTAAATAAATCTATGAAGTCTTGAAATTGTTACTTGGGATAATTTGATCATGAAAACCATTCCAAGAGTGGAATAAAACTTGAAATGTTACTTGGGATGGGTGCCTTTGTAAACAGTGAGGTCCATTATTATTATTATCTTTATTTGTGAGGTTTTCGGCCCTGGGCCGGTTCACCTCATACAGAGTGAGGTCCATGCAAGGGTTGACTCCGGTGCCTTATAACGGTGCATCTGAACCTACTACCCACCGGTACAGGTGACAAGTGTTGAGCGTTACCGGAGGCCTCCCAGGTTGTTTACCAGGACGGAGGCAGACAAACCATTAGCCTGCCTGCCATTTCAAAAAGATGTCACTCTTTTTTTTTGTCACTTTTTAAATGTCTCGCCCACTTTTTAGACACTTGTCCTCAACCGGTTTGCATTCGACGGGGAATCTTGTCCCATTGTTTCGTATTAAATATTGGCCACATCAGACTAAGTATGTTATTAAAAGCTATGATCATGATATCATTTGAAAATGCATGAGAATGGAACCATTACCGCTAGGTGGATTGGCCGGGGTATTCACATTGACATTCTCATTCTTATTTTACTTTTGATTAATTTTCAATTTCTATCATTAATTTAAATATTTGAATTTTGTTTTTGCTTGATTTAAGTTCAGCCGAGTGCAAAACGAGGAACTGGAGACTGGATTACTGGTGAATTCGAAATACGTTTGTGTTACAATCCAGTTGAATGAATAATACAGAAAATGGATAATACTTAATTCGTTTCATTGTAAATGAATATTATTAAATTTGTAATTAGTTCGTTTCTATTTTATGAATAATCTTGCGTAGTGTAAGAATACTTTTACTCATTATCTTCACAAGCCAGTGGACAAAATATTACATATTCAATATAAAGCATTACCAAGAGAAAACAAATTTCAGAAAATCGGTAAAGAAATGCACAATGCACATACATCTTAAAATGCGGCATTTCTCACTTCACCCATCGGAATAAGCCATATCTATTTCACTCGAAGAATGAAGAAGTAAATTTAAATCCGCTCCATGCAAAAGTCCAGCAACGCGTGCGGATTTCAATTTCTTCTCATCGCTGGCTTCACCTTTCATACCGAATAAAAACTCATAAACATTGCCACCTACGCAGTTGATTGGACGTGACAGATTACACATGTGCGACTTGAAATATCTCCATATTCACCCGAAAACCTGCATTCAAGTGTCAAATAATGTGTCAATTTATTCCTTCTCCCATATATTTCAATTTTGACTTGCTTCTTCCCTTTGCTCCGGGGCATGTTCCTACCAGTCAGTCGATGAGGTTCAAGAAAATATACAGAACCAAACCGCCTTCACCACATCATTCGCAAATGCCTCTATGTGTGTATTTGAAGCAAATCAACTGCTCGGGTCTAACCGCTTTGCTGTGGCTTTTTCGCATCATCAGGTAAAGCGTAAGTTATTCTCGATTTGTGGTGCCCTCCCCATGCCCTCTCCACATGTTCAGATCGCGCCGCAGCAGGCAGGCTCGACTCCTCACAGGCTCCGTGGTGAACAGGTCGCGCGTCCCGTAGCGTCCTGCGGTCAGGGGCTCTCCCGTCCTGGCGGTTGACCACAGAGTGCTGATTTCGTCGGGGTTTTGATATTAAGCCCTGAATGCACTGCGCTCGGACGGCGAAGACGGAGACGAGAGCTGTGCCAAAATTAAGCGGACAAATAAGTGACACAAAAGAATTTAAAGCTCACACAGAGCGGATTCCTTCGGCGGAATTCTTCCGAACTCCATCGGTTGGATGTCGAAAGGCGACGACGACTTCGACGGGGGTGAGCGTTGCATGCCGAGATTTCCGAAAAAAAATCTGGACCGGTCTCTGCTAGGCTCTACGAATGGGGTCGAAGGAGAGACAAATTTACAACTTTCCGAATTTTATTGCTACTATTTCTTCCATTAGGAACCATTCTGTCGAGAATGGTACGATATTGATCTATGGCAGAGGAAATTTATGGATTTATGAGATTCGAAGAATGCATAAGGATGAAATCTTTTCGCTTGACTTATGACCCATTCCGGTCAATTAGTGCGAGGTTGTATGCGCATTTTAGACTTTATGGTGTCAAATTGACTCTTCTGCTTAGAGAATTGCAATCGATCCGTAATACATCTGCAATAAAAATTGGACCAAATGGCTTCAACGAAGTTCTCAATTGAAGAATCAATCAAATCGAACTGGCATCTGCTCATTCTATAGTTTTGATTCAGATCCGGACAGGAAATACCACATTATTTCTAGACTAATTATTGTCTTCTACACGAAAGAGAGGGTAATTTTTCTTCCTCGCCATTGTTGTCCGCGGAGAAAAAAGTGAGTTCTTTTGTTGATCGAAACTCGTCTTAAGAATTTTATCATTAAAACATGAGTTTTTTTCTTGACTCTTTTCATAGTACACGAGATTGTTCCCTTTTGTGAGTCATTATGTAAGAAAAATCCGATACAGCGTTCAAATCAATTGCTCTCCATCTCGTAGCCCTCGTATATGGCAAACAAAGATCGATCGATTGTTGAGGAAAGATTTAATCTTTTTCAGCTTTCAACCTTGCACAGACCGCTGTGAATCCAGCCGCGGACGTTTCGACGGTCATTAGTTGCAACAGCAGCCATACATCAACGGAACGATCAGTGTCGGTAGCACAGTAGCGGTCTATTAACTTTTGAAGAATTTGAGCTTACAATCTGGTCAAGAGTTTCAATAGTTTTTTTTTCTCTCCTCGAAAAGTGCCACAAGGCATTGGCTTCTAGTAGAGCGTCATAGATCATTGACTGTGCTCTGAACAACTGCAATGTCTTCTACTAACCAGTGAATCGGATTATATTCAGGCGATGCCAATTACAATCATATCAACAAAAATGTTTTTAGAATTCAAATTAAACACGAGAAAACATCTGAACATGGCAATTATAAAAAATCCATGAGTAGACGAAACTTTGTCAATAGACACATTCCACGCACTTCTACGCCAAGGGACCAAAATTTTAAACTGAAAATTAGGGTCCAATATCTTTAGGACCCGAAACTGTATATATTTAATTATAAGAAAAACATTTGTTTCACTGAAAATTAGTTTGGGAACATATTTTAATAGCCAATCAAAATAGTAGACTTTTAGTATGAGAAAAATACTTCCTAATCTAATTTTTACAAATGTGCTCCATCGCACCTATTTAGGTTCAAATGTATTTTACTTTACTTACTTATGGATCCTGTACACCTCCGGTGGTGCAAAGGGCCGACTTGAAAGATCTCCATCCTGAGCGATGCCCGGCTATCGCTTTAACCTGTTGCCAGGTTAGATTTCGGTCGACTTCTTTTATTTCTTTATTGAGGCTTCGCCGCCATGAGCCTCTGGGTCTGCCTCTGCTGCGATGTCCCGCTGGGTTCCAGTCTAATGCTTGCTTACAGATTTCGTTTCCGCCCCTACGTAGAGTGTGGCCGACCCAGCCCCACTTCCGATCCCGAATTTCTGTTGCTATCGGCCTCTGGTGACAACGACGATGGAGCTCGTTGTTTGAGATCCAGTTGTGAGGCCACCAGGCCCGAATTATATACCGCAGGCATCTGTTAATGAACACCTGCAGCCGTTGAGTGTTCTCCACTGATACACACCATGTTTCGCTAGCGTATAACAGCACAGATTTCACGTTAGAGTTGAAAATTCGTATTTTGGTGCGTTCACTTATCTGCCTGTTTTTCCAGATATTTCTTAAACTCGCAAAGGCAGCCCTTGCTTTCTTGATCCGTGCGCCTATGTCGATCTTGGTACCGCCGTCTGACGCCATTTGGCTACCAAGATATTGGAAGCTTTCAACATTCTCCACTGGTTGCCCGGCTACTGTGAAACTGGAAGGAGTCACCGTGTTTACATCCAACGATTTGGTTTTGTTGACGTTGATGACTAAACCTGCCGAGGAGGAGCGATCGGCAAGGTCGTTGAGCTTACTCTGCATATCAGAGCGCCGTTGCGCGAGTAGTGCAACGTCATCCGCCAATTCGAAGTCGTTTAGGTGCTCCATGGTTATAGGCTGCCATAACAGCCCGCGGTTTGGTTCACGGTCAATCGCATCTACCAGAATCTCATCGATTACGATGAGGAACAGTAACGGTGATAGAATACATCCTTGCCTCACACCAGCTACGACCCGGATAGGGTCGGACAGGACCCCATTGTGCAGCACTCTACACGAAAAGGCCTCGTACTGTGCTTCGGTGAGGTAGATGATTTTCTCAGGAACCCCTTGCGTTTCAGGGCGCCCCACATATTCTCGTGATTGAGACGGTCGAAAGCTTTTCATAGTCAATGAATACCAAGTAAAGGGACTCTTGGAATTCATTGACCTGCTCCAAAATGATGCGGAGCGTGACAATATGGTCCACACAGGATCTTCCGGCACGGAATCCGGCTTGCTGCCGCCGGAGAGTCGCATCGATCTTCTCCTGAATCCGGGCTAGGATAATTTTGCACAGAACTTTGAGAACGGTACACGGCAACATAATGCCTCGCCAGTTATCGCATACAGTCAGGTCACCCTTTTTGGGCACCTTCACTAAGATACCTTGCATCCAGTCGACCGGGAAAGTTGCGGTGTCCCAGATATTACGAAATAAACGATGCAGTAGTTGAGCGGATGTCATGGGGTCAGCTTTGAGCATCTCGGCTGATATGCGGTCGACCCCTGGGGCTTTATTCGATTTCATGCTTTGGATGGCTGTTTGAATCTCTAGCAGTGATGGAGCTTCGGCATTGACACGTGTTATACGTCGAATCCTAGGCAGATCATGCCGAGGTGGTGATGGCCTGGTTGGCACTTGAAAAAGTTGTTCGAAGTGCTCGAACCAGCGTTTCAGCTGGTCAGTTGGGTCGGTCAATAACTGATCATTCGCGTCTTTCACAGGCATCGTTGCATTCATCTTCGCCCCGCTTAAGCGTCGTGAGATATCGTAGAGGAGGCGAATGTCCCCGGTTGCGGCGGCTCTCTCTCCTTCGTCGGCCAGAGAGTCTGCCCACGCTCGCTTGTCCCGTCGACATGAGCGTTTTACTTCCTTCTCAAGAGCCGTGTATCGTTGACGGGCTAAGACTTTGGCTCCTCTGGTTTTCGATCGCTCTATCGCGGCTTTGGCTTCTCTTCGCTCCTCTATCTTCCTCCAGGTCTCATCGGTGATCCATTGTTTTCTCTGGGTGCGTAGTTCACCCAGATTGTTCTCGCTGGTGGCGATGAAGGCATTCTTGATGGCGGTCCATTGGTCTTAGACGCTGCCACCTTCCGGAATATCTGCAGCACGCGTCTCCAGTTCTTCAACAAAGGACCGTTTCACCGTGGCATCTTCCAGTCGGCGTGTGTTGAATCGTCGTCCAACTCTTTCCTCCTGCCGACGAATCCGCGCAATGCGCAGGCGTATTTCGCCGATGAGGAGGTGATGATCAGACGCGATATCGGCACTACGTTTATTCCGTACATCAAGAAGGCTCCGTTTCCATTTTCGGCTGATGCAGATGTGGTCGATTTGATTTTCTGTAAAGCCGTCACGGGAGACCCACGTGACCTTGTGAACCGGTCGATGAGGGAAGAGCGATCCCCGATCACCATGTCGTTATTACCACAAAATTCTGCGAACAGCTCTCCGTTTTCGCTCATTTCTCCGAGACCATGGCGTCCCATAATGCGCTCATGGTTCGAGTTGTCGGATCCGATCTTCGCATTGAAGTCGCCCAAACAGATCTTGATATCACCCTTCGGAATTCTATCTACGACGGCATTGAGTTGACTGTAGAAGTTCTCTTTGTCTTGCAGATCGGCAGCATCGGTTGGCGCATAACATTGGATTATAGTAAGGTTTCGGACCCGTGTTCTAAATCTGGCAACGATTATCCTTTCACTTATAGGTTCCCACTTCATAAGCGCAGAGTGTGCCTGAGCGCTTAGTAGGAAGCCAACTCCGCGATGCCGGGGAGCGTGTTCACCTCGTAAACCAGAGTATAGCAGAACTTGTCCCGACGGCGTTCTGTGTTCTCCAAAGTTTGGCCAACGGACTTCACTCAGTCCCAGGATCTCAAGCTTCATGCGGCGTGCCTCATTGGCAAGTTGTGCCAATTTACCCTGCTGGGCTAGGGTTAAAACGTTCCATGTTGTTTCGCGCTAAGAGTCGTCGCCGTAAAATCAGTCCGTATTCTTTCATTATCGGATTCTCGAACAAATTGATGTTTCGGGAACAGTAGGTTGTTGGCCCAAGGTTCCCTATCCACCGGGATGGGGCTGCCATCTTAGGTATAGCTTCCGGGGAATAGCATTTCATACTCAGCCGCTGGATGCCAGAACAGACGCTGTTGGAGCCGCACCTCCTTGGTGGACAGACGCTCGATCAGTCGGGTCAAATTTGTTTAAAGTCCCACCCAACACCAGGACTAGGCTAGTGCGCTTTGAGCGGCACACGGTCGCTTTGATAGGGCCTGCTTGGGGACACATGCAGCTTTTTATAGAAGTTCAACAGAGCCCACTGTCGAACCCCACCACATCCTAGGCAGACCCCATAGTACGCACCCTCTCACTCTAGCTGATGTCAGAAGGACAACAGTGCCCAGGCTGCACTACCAGCTAAGTACGCAACCCTTAGCTGGCGGTCAATTGTCATCGGAAGACCCGTGGAAGCGTGAGTATTGGAACTTGTGAGGACCAGAGCTATGTTAGGCGCCCTTCCCGGATGTCAACTCACCATTTCGCAGCCCAAATTCAAATGCATTGGTTATCAATATTTATTTTTGCCGTTCATTGAGCAAAGCAACCAAGAAGACACAAATACCACGGCTGCTGACAGTGGCGCCGGGAGTGGGTGGAACAAGTAGGATATGTCCTACGTATGAAAATATCTGGGTAGGTCAGTCCATGCATTGTCCTACCCGTGATTATGGTAAGAACATACCATATGGATATCTAAAAGATCTAATTCTGTCCATACTATTTCTATTTCTGAATCTATAAAAATATCATTAAAACATTTCAAAGTTAATCAGAGGTTTGAAAGTTTATCAGAGGTTAAACTAAAAATCGTAGGGGTTTCCAGGGATTGTAAAGGAGATACCTATTCCGAAAGGCTTCTCAGAGTCTTTGATGAATTCTTTTCATCCCAAAAAGGGCTCAATGATGTATTGAGCATTTCCAAGAAGTCTTGAAGTTTCTAATAGTATCTGCTCCTCCATAAAATTGTTGAAAATTTTCAGGAAGTACGTAATTATTTCTGCTAGTTCAGGGAGACTTAGAGAATTTCGAAAATTTTAGAAGAATTGACAGCTTGACTGTAAATTAATCAAAATTTGAATATAAACAAGGATATAGCTAAGCTTAACTTAGCTACTGTTTGTGTCAATGGTTACTTCTCCGTGACTGGCTAGAACTGGTGTAAAGTTGGTACTACCTACGGCCACAGTCAGTTGGGAAAGGAGATGAATATTAGTGTGTAGTTAGTGTTGCTACTAGAAACCGACAAAACCTCTGCATCCCCAAATACCACGGAACGGAGATTTCGTTAACTAGGTAAGGTAGAGGAACAGAAATATAGATCAAGGATTCACTTAGAAAAGTGATCTAGCCTAACCTGACCGCTTGTCTATAAAGCAGAAGCGGTAGTCACTAGACTGCTGAGCTCATCTCCAAAAGTTGAGAAACTAGACAACGATATGAGAGAACAATCGCAGAAATATACGAATTTCAAGCAGGCCAATGAGAAGAGGAATTCTGAAAGCTTCTAAGTGTTTATTGGAATCTGTAAAAATCACAAATATACTTAAGTTTGCAAGAAAATTTAGAAGTTAGAAACAAAAAGGGTCTGAAATTTGGAGTAACGTTGTTCTTGAGATTTCAGAAAACCCGTAAATAATACTGAACATCCTTAAAGATTCTTGGACGATCATAAGCTTTACTGGTAGGTCGTAGTGAAGTTTCTGAAAATTTATATAATTTATATATTTATATAGAAAATAGCTTAAAATCATCCAATATTTTATAAAATTTACAGGAATCCATAATCACTTCTTAAAATTCGTAAAAATGCTTGAAGACATGCTTTTTAGAAATGTTCTATAAACACTGGAAATGTATTTATTGTCCTAGTAGTCAAAGGGCGTTTTATAACTTATCTGAGGATGTCCGAAAACATCTCTTGAAATCCGAGAGGATCGCCGGAAAGTCGCTGAAATTCCATAAAAGTCTTCTATAGATTTGATAATCCAGTTTTTGTCCTACCTACGTCTCGGAATGTGGCCGCGCCTCTGGCTGCTGATATTGGTTGGAAATATTTCTCACTTAATTCAGAGATTTAAATTAAAGCACGTTCTGACTGCGAATAGTTAAAACTTTAGCTTCAAGCTTCAGGTGAAACCTCGATAAAATAATGATTGCGCTGCATACGAGCGGCAACAACAACAGAGTCTCGCACAACAGCAAACAAACAGTCTTTTTTTTTTTTTTTTTTTTTTACAAGGGAGAATGCATTTACACACTAACCCAGTACACGTGCATTGTAGTTGCCAAACTACCACACGGAAGTGTACTGGAGTGTCGGACTCGACCATACCGGTAATACCGACTAAACTCCCTTAAGCTCCACCATCGTTTCCCCCAGGAACTACCTCGCAGTACTACTTCTGGGGGGACGGCAGTACTAAGCGTACTCGCTCATTATCGCTCACACAGGCACTCGTCCCACGCGAGACTAACTTGGGTGCTCGCACACCATTCACTCCATTTGAGTCTTACTTGGATGCTCTCCCGGGCGCTCCGCTGCCATGCCTCGAGGTGTCAATAGCGGTAACTGCCTGGGCCTACAGATATTACGCTACGACACTCCTGCCTCAGCACGGGCAGATCAATCACACCACTGCCGAAGCAGACCACACGCTACCCTGCCGAAGCAGGGACACTCCCCATGCACCACATGTGCACAACTGTAGGTGTGTGGGTACAACCCACTGCTACCCTGCCGCCGAAGCAGCTTCTCCAAAGACCATTCGCTCCATGTGACCCTTTTTCGGGTGCTCACTCTAACACTCCACTGCAATGCCTCGAGGTGTCGATGGGATACCTAGACTCCTACCTCAGCATGTGCAGTCCATACTCAGACTTCTGCTGCGCTTCGAGGTGACAATAGCGGTGACGCGCTATGACACTCCTGCCTCAGCACAAACAGATCACTCACTCCCTGCCGAAGCAGCTCACGCACTACCCTACCGAAGTAGGGACACTCCACATGCCAATTGGCACTCCCTGGGCTTGTGCTTTTGAAGCGGCACACAGTCGCTTTGATAGAGTCCGCTTACGGGCACTTGTGGTTTTTTGGGAGGGATTTTAGCAGAGCCCACTGCTAAATCCCACCACGCCCTAGGCAGTTCTCCCTGACTCGCAGACAGCTGGGGAGGGGTCGTCAAGCCCTTGGACATCATGCTGTCCCTGCTGTCCCTGCTGCCCCAAAACAAACAGTCTACGGCGGGAAAAGAAGCACATTTCTATAGATGGCGAACCGTTCAAGTTCGTTCGGTGCATATAATTGAGCCGGACAGAACAACATTTTTTTGACAGTTTTCGGGTGCTTCCTAAAAGTTGATTGCATAAATTTTCAAATTGAATCCAGACACAGAACATTTACAACTGTATTAACAGAAGATAAACCGTAAGAAATAAGGACTGAGAATACATGAGAAACTCTTCGGTTACCTCTTGTGTGACCCTGAATTGTCGGAACGAAGTTATGACAGCGACTCTCCGTGGATGCGTGTGCACGCCGTGGAGGTCTATTAACACACGCTGAAGGTATTTTATTCAAACCCCACATTTCCCTTCTTCTCTCATAATAAACGCAAAAAAAAAATCTTATAGCATAGGATGCAATGCTTGTTTGTCTTCTGGGTTATTTAAATGAGACGAAGTTGAACATCTGTTGCATTTGAGCAACCGCGGTTTACTCAATTGAAAACTGCACACCAAAACAAACTCAACATCATGGGTTTAATACCAGAACAGGGTGTGTGAGTCGCGAAAGATAAAACATGATTCATACTTTCGTTGGATGAATAGAGAACAACAAATTTACGAAGACAATGACCATCTTTTGCTTGTCAAATACCTACAATGACAATTTCTTCCAAAAAACATTTCCAATGTTTTCCAAATGCAATCCAAAACTAAGCGGTGTTAAACTTCATTACTAATAAGATTTAAGAACAACCTAATAAAGATAAGAAAATGCATGTTAATCCAAATTCAATTCAAATCACATCATATCCAAATCCAATCCAAATCCAATCCAAATCCAATCCAAATCCAATCCAAATCCAATCCAAATCCAATCCAAACCAATCCAAATCCAATCCAAATCAATCCAAATCAATCCAAATCAATCCAAATCCAATCCAAATCAATCCAAATCAATCCAAATCCAATCCAAACCAATCAAATCCAATCCAAATCAATCCAAATCAATCCAAACCAATCCAAATCCAATCCAAACCAATCCAAATCAATCCAAATCAATCCAAATCCAATCCAAACCAATCCAAACCAATCCAAACCAATCCAAATCAATCCAAATCCAATCCAAACCAATCCAAACCAATCCAAACCAATCCAAACCAATCCAAACCAATCCAAACCAATCCAAACCAATCAAACCAATCCAAACCAATCCAAACCAACCAAATCCAATCCAAACCAATCCAAACCAATCCAAACCAATCCAAACCAACCAAACCAATCCAAACCAATCCAAATCCAATCCAAACCAATCCAAACCAATCCAAACCAATCCAACCAATCCAAACCAATCCAAACCAATCCAAACCAATCCAAACCAATCAAACCAGTCCAAACCAATCCAAATCCAATCAACCGATCCAGTCAGGTCCAAACCAACCAAACCAGTCCAATCCAAACCAATCCAAACCAATCAAATCCAATCCAAACCAATCCAAACCAATCCAACCAATCCAAACCAACCAAACCAATCCAAATCCAATCCAAACCAATCCAAACCAATCCAAACCAGTCCAAATCCAACCAAACCAATCCAAATCCAATCCAATCCAAACCAACCAAATCGATCCAAACCAATCCAACCAATCCAGTCAATCCAAACCAATCCAAACCAAGTCCAAACCAATCCAAACCAACCAAACCAATCCAAACCAATCAAATCCAATCAGATCAATCCAAACCAATCCAAACCAATCCAAACCAATCCAATCCAATCCAAACCAACCAATCCAACCAACCAATCCAAATCAGGTCAATCCAATCCAAACCAATCCAAACCAATCCAAACCAATCCAATCCAGTCAACCAAATCCAAACCAATCAAATCAATCCAAACCAATCCAACCAATCCAAACCAATCCAAACCAATCCAAACCAATCCAAACCAACCAAATCCAATCCAAACCAACCAAACCAATCCAAACCAATCCAAACCAATCCAACAGTCAATCCAAATCCAGTCCAATCCAATCCAAACCAATCCAAACCAATCCAAACCAATCCAATCAGGTCAAATCCAATCCAGTCAATCCAAATCCAATCCAGTCCAAACCAATCCAACCAATCCAAACCAATCCAAGTCAAATCCAATCCAAACCAATCCAAACCAATCAAACCAATCCAAATCCAATCCAAACCAATCAAATCCAATCCAAACCAATCCAAATCAATCCAACCAATCCAAATCAATCCAACCAATCCAAACCAATCCAAACCAATCCAAACCAATCCAAACCAATCCAAACCAATCCAAACCAATCCAAACCAATCAAATCCAATCCAAACCAATCCAATCTAATCCAAATCCAATCCAAACCAATCAAATCCAATCCAAACCAATCCAAACCAATCCAAACCAATCCAAACCAATCCAAACCAATCCAAACCAATCAAACCAATCCAAATCAATCCAAACCAATCCAATCCAATCAATCCAAATCAATCAAATCAATCCAAATCCAATCCAAATCCAATCCAAATCCAATCCAAATCCAATCCAAATCCAATCCAAATCCAATCCAAATCCAATCCAAATCCAATCCAAATCCAAATCCAATCCAAATCCGACGCGTCTTGTGATTTAGCAAACCACAAATCATTTTTTGACGGTCTTCGAGACGCGTCTTGTGATTTAGCAAACCACAAACCATTTTGCGACGGTCTTCGAGACGCGTCTTGTGATTTAGCAAACCACAAACCATTTTCCGAAGGTCTGCGAGACGCGCCTTCTGGTTCTGCAAACGGAAATATATCACTCTTCGCAATTTAACCACTTGCATTCAACTAACCTCATGAAAATAATCAGCGATAGGATCTAAAAAATAGGATCGCCAAAATGTGTGACCCTAAATGGCCGGAACGAAGTTATGACCGCGACTCTCCGTGGATGCGTGTGCACGCCGCGGAGGCCTGACTAGAAGAGGCAAAGTCGTGGCTTGCTGCTCGCCGATTGACACGCTGATATGTGAATCTATTAACACACGCTGAAGGCATTTCACTCAAACCCCACACCTCTGAGTATAGTGCACGGTTGGAATTACCATCCGATCCTAGTGCTGTTGACTAACGGCACTTCCCCTGTGTTTTTGGTCTCCAAGAGGTGATAACATGATAAAGTAGAGTTTATGATGGCTTTTTTGTGAGCCAATTGTATTGTTTCGAAAAAAAAACTGTTTTCTTGAAATTTGTGTACTTTGAAAACAGTGACATTGAAATGGTGTCGCGTTACGAAAATAGTCGCATAATTTATACTACACAAAAAGTACACACATTGTAAAAATAATACTTCGGATTCTCTTAGTACTCGTCAAGAGCTTTCTTTTCATGTTTTAATATTCAAAATCGGAGCATTTTTCACGAAGTTACACTAGGTACAAAAATTAGGTGTCGCGTTACGCGAATTCAGTGTTTTACTGAAATGAGGGATAACCGGCTTTCGGTGTATGTATACAGTATCACAATGGCTCAGAAATAGAGAAAAAAAATCTATTTAGTATATTAGGGTTTGTACGTGCATAACGTAACAAAATTGGGGATGTAACGGGGTGTATCATTTGATAACTGTCCATACTAAAAAATGAGTCCCCATGCAAAAAATATTACGAAGTGGTGGGAAACTGCAAATTTTGGTGTTTCGTAGAACTCGTAGGGGTCATCCATAAATAACTTACGAGAAATTTGAGCTCATTTTTTTTGTTCGAATAGATTGTGAGGCTTTTTTAAACCTCTCTCTTCGCGCTCGATATCACCATGTACTCATATGAGTAAACGTAGCGAACAGTTTGCTCCCGAACACGGCTTCCTTCTACCCTTTCACGGACCTTCAGACTCTTTGCGAATGCCATGTAGGACGTTTTTTTTTGCTTCAATTGTTTATTTGAAAAGCTCATTTGTCGTGAAGCGTTACGGAGCCGCTTTCGATACTAGTTTTATCTTGATTCTTATACATATTTTTGGCTTTGGAGAGCAAAAAGACTCGTGCTTTTTCTTTTGATTTGATGATTTTTAGTATTTTAATTTGTTTTCCTTACGATCAGTAGATCTGCAATATTTTTTTTCAACAGGTCAATGGTCCAATGCTTGATTCATGAATTTCTACTAATATCCCAGTTGAAATCAAATGTTAGTTAATTGCAACACTTAAATGAGGCTCCGTAACCATGCGTCAATTTAGCCGATATTTCAGCTTATAGAATTTCACCGAGATTTACACAGCCTAGAGCGTTGGTCACCAGCAGTTGAAAATATAATGGATAGCATCAGGAAAACAAACTTCAGCAACCACTGCAAGAATAAGAGTCCATTGAAAAAGGTGTGTGAAACATTGAAAATTAATTTAATTCCCAGTTATGTTAATCGAGATGAACCTGTTTAGGGCTAAAATCTCGTTTTTAAAAACATATTATATTCAGTTTTTGTGTTTTATTTTACATCAGGACATCAACACTATTCTTAAAATATTACCTCAAGAGCGTAAGGGTGTGCGGGGTTTAAAATGCACGTAAGCAACTCAGTGCACGACGCGTCCGCTCATGTGGTAAATATTGCTTGAGACATGAGGCATACACCAATGTATTCTGACATGTATGAACAAAAAGTTAAAAACATACCACGTTCCAGTAGAAAAGAAGACTAAAAATAACAGAAAGATACATCTTCAACATTTCTGAGCATCTTGGGCCATCATCACCTTTTAAAACGGTTAACATAGAAAAAAGGCAACACAGTACTTTTCATCTAAAAAAAACAAATCACTTCTAGGGAGATCGATCATCTGACCATGTACTTAAAAACATATCCGGATCGTACTTGGGCGTGACTAATATTAATATCAGAAAACCTATTTACCATTGATTTCGTTTTGAAAACTGGATATGTGACATGAATGGTTTTGGTTGTTTGTTTGGATGGCCGGTTAGTCCCTAAAATCTTAATAGTCGAAACACCAGATCGTGGCCACCAACTCGAACAACATTCAAAGATAGATAATGTAACAATATCCCCTGTCGAATGTAACATGCCGCATCGAAATCTGCTAAAATTATGCACTCTATCAGTGAGAAACATGTTCGCGTAACGCGACACCATTTGCAGAACACTGTTTGTCGATCAGCGTAACGCGGTGGTGTTGAAATCTATCCTTCGAATTTCATTGTATTGTAATTTCCTTTTTTACCCGCCATTTGAGTTCACAGCCTCATTTCTGTTGATGTATACGAGAAGTGCTTCGAATAAATCGAGATTCCAAACCATATACCAGAGCTAAAAAACGCACTTGCATTGCAAATGACGAAAAAGTTCATTTCAGCGATGGTGTCGCGTTACGAAATGCACCGCGTTTTATTTACTATATTTAAAGCTAGAAATCTTGAAGTTAATATTCTAACAGAAAGGAAATTTAGTGAGGATTATTATAAACCTGTTTAATCATATGCCCCCGAAGCTAATTTTCGAATGCGGATCTAATTTCTCGCTGAAAGTCGGCTCCTCATGGTGTCGCGTTACGCTGGAATGTGTCAATAAACTACGACTCAGATAGCAAAACAGTGTACATATCAGATGTACGTAAATGAACCATTAAAACATAAAACCAATAATTGAATCATAATAACTGTAAGGAGTCATTCATAAATCACTCATAGTCATACTTAAGAAGTCTTTGAATAATATTCAGTTTTTTGTGTTTTTTGTGGATTTAGGGATGGTTTTCATTTTTTCTGTCACTCATATAGCATCATATTAGGTATAATATATTTTATTGAATGGACCAGAAAAAAAAGAGATTCAAAAAAACACACACGAAGAACGTTTAGTGGACCCAGAAACTTATACTCTGTTGCAGATGTTTTCGAATCCAGGTACAAGCTTCTGTTTTGCACCATTCGAGAACATGCTTTATAGATTATTTATGAATAATTTTGTTGAAATAAGCGCACTCAAACGCGTTAGCAGACCTCATTTGTAAGTAATAACTGTTTGTCCGCTTATAAAGTAGAGATAAACGACTAAAACAAAAACTCCGCCAAAAATTAGAAATTTTCCATAAATATGCAGGGAATTGCCAGTAAAGAAATCAGAGTATAAGCAATAAACAAATATAAAATTTCCACATACAAATATAACTTAGCACTTTTTAATACAAAATTTTTAATAAATTTTAAAATTTTCAAAGAAGAATTGTCCATAAAGGAATCAAAATGTTTTACGGAAAAAATACAAAATTTACATAAATAAAGGATAATCGTTGCCAGATTTAGTACACGGGTCCGAAACCTTACGATAATCCAATGTTATGCGCCAACCGATGCTGCCGATCTGCAAGACAAAGAGAACTTCTACAGTCAACTCAATGCCGTCGTAGATAGAATTCCGAAGGGTGATATCCGACAACTCGAGCCATGAGCGCATTATGGGACGCCATGGTCTCGGAGAAATAAGCGAAAATGGAGAGCTGTTCGCAGAATTTTGTGGTAATAACGACATGGTGATCGCTCTTCCCTCATCGACCGATTCACAAGGTCACGTGGGTCTCCCGTGACGGCTTTACAGAAAATCAAATCGACCACATCTGCATCAGCCAAAAATGGAAACGGAGCCTTCTTGATGTACGGAATAAAGAGTTGGACGACGATTCAACACACGCCGACTGGAAGATGCCACGGTGAAACGGTCCTTCGTTGAAGAACTGGAGACACGTGCTGCAGATATTCCGGAAGGTGGCAGCGTGGAAGACCAATAGACCGCCATCAAGAATGCCTTCATCGCCACCAGCGAGAACAATCTGGGCGAACTGCGCACCCAGAGAAAACAATGGATCACCGATGAGGCCTGGAGGAAGATAGAGGAGCGAAGAGAAGCCAAAGCCGCGATAGAGCGATCGAAAACCAGAGGAGCCAAAGTCTTAGCCCGTCAACGATACGCGGCTCTTGAGAAGGAAGTAAAACGCTCATGTCGACGGGACAAGCGAGCGTGGGCAGACTCTCTGGCCGACGAAGGAGAGAGAGTCGCAGCAACCGGGGACATTCGCCTCCTCTACGATATCTCACGACGCTTAAGCGGGGCGAAGATGAATGCAACGATGCCTGTGAAAGACGCGAATGATCAGTTATTGACCGACCCAACTGACCAGCTGAAACGCTGGTTCGAGCACTTCGAGCAACTTTTTCAAGTGCCAGCCAGGCCATCACCACCTCGGCATGATCTGCCTAGGATCCGACGTATAGCACGCATCAATACCGAAGCTCCATCACTGCAAGAGATTCAAACAGTCATCCAAAGCATTAAATCGAATAAAGCCCCAGGGATCGACCGCATATCAGCCGAGATGCTCAAAGCTGACCCCATGACTTCCGCTCAACTACTGCATCGTTTATTTCGTAATATTTGGGACACCGCAACTTTCCCGGTCGACTGGATGCAAGGTATCTTAGTGAAGGTGCCCAAAAAGGGTGACCTGACTGTATGCGATAACTGGCGAGGCATTATGTTGCTGTGTACCGTTCTCAAAGTTTTGTGCAAAATTATCCTAGCCCGGATTCAGGAGAAGATCGATGTGACTCTCCGGCGGCAGCAAGCCGGATTCCGTGCCGGAAGATCCTGTGTGGACCATATTGTCACGCTCCGCATCATTCTGGAGCAGGTCAACGAATTCCAAAAGTCCCTTTACTTGGTATTCATTGACTACGAAAAAGCTTTCGACCGTCTCAATCACGAGAATATGTGGGGCGCCCTGAGATGCAAAGGAGTTCCTGAGAAAATCATCGGCCTCATTGAGGCACAGTACGAGGCCTTCTCGTATAGAGTGCTGCACAATGGGGTCTTGTCCGACCCTATCCAGGTCGTAGCTGGTGTGAGGCAGGGAATCAAATAGCGTTCAGTTACGTATTTGGCACAAAGATGGAAGCAATTTTCATATCAAACACTGAGAAAAGTTATTTTGTTGCCAGCTGAGTGTCCATGGTGCGTTTGCGGACAGTATGCTATAGCGATGCTCTAGAATGTCGATCAAACAAACATTGGAAGTTACATCAAATCTGTAACTTTTATTTTACTTTTATTATGTAATAACATTCACATAGTATGATAGTTCTACAAATATTTAAAGGTATCAAGTGATTTTTATCCTTAGGTGTTTTAGTTTTATAGAAATCAAATAGGGCGTTATGGCCAGAGGTGCATTATACCATCTTACCTAAGTTATATTCAATTGAAATATCAACGATTTTATCGTTAACATCACAGAAATTGAAAATTATGATCTGGTAATATTCTGTTACCAAATTTTACATTAAGTGATAATTTCCGCCGTGCTTTCATAATATTTTGTAAAGTTTAGTGAATCGAAACCTAGGCAATTTTGCACTGGAGTACTCCAGGGTATTAATTTTTCAAAAAACTATTGATTCGTATCAAAGAAATCGAAAGATTCCATGCCAATTTGTTAAAAAATTAGTTTTGTTGTTTTTTTCGAAATTGTGCAAAATGGATATATGCAGTTTCTCAAACAAATGATTCAAATGTGAAAACACCAATTTAATCCGATTCCTAGCTGTGTGTGAGGAAGAACTGCTAACTTAGAAAATCTATATAGAAGTGCTCCATGATTGCTGTCTTCTGAAAAGCATATTAGATTGGAAATGGATTTGAATATGATTACTTCAGACTCAAAAGAAATCAGAAGGATATTAGGCTGGAGTTTAAAATATCAAACATTAAAATACAGCAATATGATTTGAAAAAAAACAAAGATTTAGATAATCTGTTCTCTAGCATTTTCTTTTTTACTTAGTACATACTAGGTATATAAATTCTATCTTATTCTTAAGATTAATTATAAACTGAAATTATAAACCCCTCAAAGAAACGATTGTACGATTATTGAAGCTTAGCATTTAAAAAACAAACTTACGCAATTCAGGAGATCGAACTCATGACCTGCAGATTAAGAGCCCTTATGCTTGTACACTGTACTATTGTACATATCGAAAGTTAAAATCAAGGCCCAACCACCGGAATATTGACAATAGTTTTCTCATCAATCCTTTTCTTTTCCTCAATATTTCAACTGAGAAGCTGTAATGATCGGCGGTTTGACCACTACTAAAGAAAATATATATAATTTTCATTTAACTGGTCTGACTTTTATGAATAACAGGAACATTACTTGATAATCCAGTTATCGTTCATTATTCATTAACAATGCGGCTTTACATTATTGTTGACATCGATCCGTCGACATTGTAATCTAAGGAACTTAACTTAATGCAGCAATACGCGGCAGTTGGGCGTCGATGTTATGATTGAGAAAATGAAGAATCATCTTATGAACAAATAAGTATGTATATATCAGTATGTATCTTGCTATACTTGTGTACTTTGGCTATCATGCGCGGAAAAGCACAACCGCCCTATTATGTGCAAAACTGTTGGAAGGCACAAATAAAAATCTATAAATACGTAAAGTCGATAAGAAGGATATTCTTTCGTAACTCAGTCTCCTTCGTCCGTACAAATTAGTTGTTTGGTGTAGGAGTAAAAGGACAAAACAACAATATCTCGAGGCAGCGATGTACACATTTTTTTCTCGCTCTGTTTCATGGACTTCGACTCGACAGGTATGAAAATTTTGACAAGTCAGATTTGTTGATATGGGTGGTTAACAGTTCTCGTAGAAACAATGAAAATAGTCAAGTTTTCTCGTTTTACTAGTTATCAAAGTTGATAACGTTTTCCGTCGTGGGAGGAACAAGTGAAGGTGTAAAATTCATTTCAGACTAAATGAGCATCTGGAATCAGTACATGCAAGGCCAGGTAATAACTTTTGTGCACCAATACTCCTATAACAATCTTCGTTTGGGAGAACCAGGAGAATGGAACGGCAATGGATATGGATATGACAGTTCTCAGTAATGCTGCTGTCTTGATGCAGGTACCCGAGGCCAGGTAACCATATAGCAAAATATGTATTAATTATGTTAATCTTTTATTCAACAAATTCAGTACACAGTAAAAATAAAAAGTAATATCACATCTAATTTGATGCACATTCCCCTCGTAAATATGATGTTTTATTACATCTGTATAGCGTAACGAAAAGTTGACGTACTTGATATTTCGTCCTCAAACTAAACACAGTAATTCATGTTAGACGTAATGTTTTTGATGTAATAGAAAAAGTGACGTAAAAACTGTGCAGGAAGAATCCGCTTTCGGCAGCGGGGTTGGAGATTCGGAATTTATCAATAAGGCGCGAAACTATACTTTCGATTGAAATAATTTCACATTTATTAATTTTGACGCTTTCGTTATTCTACTTATACATACTCAATAACGATTTTCAGTTTAGAATTGCTAGTCTAATTAAGATTTTTCTCTGTTTTCCATTTGAATATTGAATTTCGAAATTTTAATCTTTAGTTTCTAACAATGAATTTTTATTTTTAGCTTAAATTTTTTAATTTTTGCGTCGAATGAAATTAGCCCGCAGACGTAATTGAATTTTGAGGCGTCACGCCGTTGATGATCGCAACAGTGGCGCAGCCGTGTGAACCGCGAAATTTATTTAATGCATTAGAAATTGTCATATTTCTTCAGAGGCTCCTTCACAAATTTCTCAGAATTCTTACAAAAGTTCTTCCAGGAATTTCTCCGGATATTCCTCAGGAAGCTTCGGAACACCTTCATTTTAAAAATTATAGTGTCGTGATAATGCCTCGGAATACCTCCGGAAGTTCGTACGAAATTCCTCCAAAAAATCCTCAGGAATTCCTCAGAAAATCCTCCAGGAATTTCTCGGAAGTTCCACCAGTATTCCTCCGGAAGTTCACCAGGTATTCCTCCGAGAGTTCTGGAATTCCTCGAAGTTCCTCAAATTCTTTCGGAAGTTCCCAGGAATTCATGGAAGTTCCTCAGGAATTCCTGGAAGTTCCTCCAGGAATTCCCGGAGTTCCAGAATTCTCGGAAGTTCCTCAGGAATTCCTCCGGAGTTCCTCAGAAATTCCTCCGGAAGTTCCTCGGAATTCTCCGTAAGTTCCTCCAGGAATTCCTCCGGAAGTTCCTCCGGAATTTCTCGGGAAGTTCCTCGAGGAATTCCTCCGGAAGTTCCTCCAGGAATTCCTCCGAGTTCCTCCAGGAATTCCTCCGGAAGTTCCTCAGGAATTCCTCGGAAGTTCCTCCAGGAATTCCTCCGGAAGTTCCTCAGGAATTCCTCCGGAAGTTCCTCGAATTTCCTCCGGAAGTTCTCAAATTCCTCGAGTTCCTCCAGGAATTCCTCCGGAAGTTCCTCCGAGTTCCTCAGGAATTCCTCCGGAAGTTCCTCAGAATTCCTCCGGAAGTTCCTCCAGGAATTCCTCGAAAGTTCCTCCAGGAATTCCTCAGGAAGTTCCTCAGGAATTCCTCCGGAAGTTCCTCAGAATTCCTCCGGAAGTTCTCCAGGAATTCCTCGGAAGTTCCTCAGGAATTCCTCCGAGTTCCTCCAGAATTCTCGGAAGTTCTCCAGGAATTCCTCCGGAGGTTCCTCAGGAATTCCTCGAGAATCCTCAGGAATTCCTCGAAGTTCCTCAGGAATTCCTCCGAGTTCCTCCGGATTCTTCGAGCTCCTCCAGAATTCCTCCGGAAGCTCCTCAGGAATTCCTCCAGGCTCCTCCGGAATTCCTCAGAGTCCTCCAGGAATTCCTCGAGCTCCTCCAGGAATTCCTCCGGAAGTTCTCAGGAATTCCTCCGGAAGTTCCTCCAGAATTCCTCGGAAGTTCCTCCAGGAATTTATCCGGAAGTTCCTTCTAGAATTCCTACGGAAGTTCCTCAGGTTCCTCGGAATATCCTCAGGAATTCTTCGAAGCTCCACAGAATTTCTGAAGGAACCTGCAGCGAATTCCTGAAGAAACTTTCGGAGAAGTTCTCCGAATTACTCCGAAATTCCTCCGGTAATTTTCAGCAGTTTATCCGGTGTTTCCCGGAATTTTCTCAGAATACCTCGGAAGGTTTCAGGAAATTCTTCAGAGTTCCTCTAGGAATTCCTCTAGAAATTCTTCTGAAAGTTTCTCCGGAAGTTCCTCAGGGAATATCTCTTTCCTCCGGAATTTCTCGAATGTTTCTCGGGAATTTCTCTAAGTTTCTCCAGAATTCCTCTAGAAGTTCCTTCGTGAATGCCTCAGAAGCTCCTCTAGAGATACCTTCGGAGAGTGCATCAGGAATCCTTCGAAAATTCCACTAGAAATTCCTCTGAGAATCCTTTCGGACACTCCTCTAGTAAGTTTCACGAAATTTCGGAAGTTACTATCAAAGCTTCTCCGGGAATTCCTATACAAGTTTCTGAGAAATCCTCCGAAAGTTCCTCTGTTAGTTTTTCCAAGAATTTCTCCGGAAGTTCCTCCGGAAGATCCTCCAGATTTCCTTCGGAAGTTTCTCCAGAATTCCTCTTGAATTTCCTCCACGAATTTCTCCTGAATTTCCTTAGAATTCCTCCTAATTTCCTCCAGGAATTCCTCCAGAATTTCCTCCAGAATTCCTCTGAATACCCTCAAGTATTCCTCCGGAAGTTCTTCCGAGAACGCTTTCAACAGTTTTTCTAGGAATTTCTCCGGAATTTCCTCAAGAATTCTTAAAGCTCCACCAGGAATTTCTGGAAGGAACCTGCAGCGGAATTCCTGAAGAAACTTTCAGGAGAATTTTAGGAATTTCATCCGAATTCCTCCTGGAATCCTCAGAAGTTTTCCCGAGGTATTCCTCGGGAATTACTCGGAAGTTCCTCCGGTAATTTCTCCAGCAATCTCCAGAAGTTCTTCTGAAATTCCTCGGAATTCTTCTGAAAGTTTCTCGGAAGTTCACTCGGAATATCTCTGAGTTCCTTGAATTTCTCGAATGTTTCTCTGGAATTTCTCCAGAAGTTTCTCCGCAATTCCTCTAGAAGTTCCCCGAAAGCCTCCAGAGCACCTCTAAGATTGCCTGATTCCTTCGGGAATCCTCGAAAATTCCACTGGAAATTCCTCTGAGAATCCTTTCGGATACTCCTCTGAAGTTTCGCCGGAGAATTTCCGGGAGCTTTTTAGCTAAGTTTCTCGAGAAATCCTCCGAAAGTTCCTGTTGTTTCTCAGGAATTCCTCCGGAAGTTCCTCCAGGAGTTCCTTCGGAAGTTTCTCAGGAATTGCTCAGAAGTTCCTCCAGAAATTCCTCCGAAGGTTTCTCCAAGATATCCTCAATAAGTCTAGCAATTCCTCAGAAACTCCTTCAGCAATTCTTGCGGAATTCTTTCAGCAATTCCTCTGAAAGATCCGTCAGAAATTCTTCCAGAAGTCATTCAAGAATTCCTCCGGAAGTCCTTCAGAATTCTTCGGAAATTCCTAGGAGTTTCCCGTAGTTCCTTCAAGAATTCCTCAAACGATCCTTAAAGAATTCCTCCAGAAGCTTCGTAAGAATTCCTCCATAATTTCTTCAGAATTCCTCCGTAAGCTCCTCAGGAATTCCTCCGGATATTCCTCCAGCAACTCCTCAAAAGTCCTCTAGGATTTCCTCCGGAAAATCCTCAGGGATTTCCGAGTTTATCAGAAATTCCTCCGGTAGTTCCTCGAAATTTCTCAGAAGGTTCCTCTAGGAATTCCTCAGGAAGTTTTCTCAGGCATTCCTCTGAAGTTCTTTCAAAACTTGTGGAGGAACTCTTGAAGGATTTACTGGAGAAATTTCCGGAGGAATCCTGGAGAAACTTCAGAAATTTCGGAGGAACTCGCGGAGGATCTTCAATGGAACTTCGGAAGATTCGGAGGATTTTCCGAAGGAACTTCTGGAGGAAGAGGAACTTCGGAAGAATCCTAGATGAACTTCCGGAGCTTTCCTAAGAAAATTCTAGAGGAAGTCGTGAAACTTCGGAGAATTCCCGGAAAATCTGCAGGAGAAATTGCAGGAAAAACTTGCATAGTTTTTCCGGAGCAATTCTCGGAGGAACTTTCAGAGTATTTTCAGGAGGAACTTCGAGAGAAATCTAGAGGAACTTCGAAGGAATCGTCATAGCAACTTCTGGAGTAATTCCGGAGCAACTTCAAGTAATTCCAGAACAGACTTACGAAGGAACTCTCGGAGTACTTACAGTGGAATTTCCGGAGGATTTCTAGTAGAAATCTCAGAAGCATTTCCAGAGGAACTTGCGGAGCTATTCCTGGAGGAACTTCCGAAGGATTTCGGAGACTTCTGGAAAAATTCCGGAGGACTTCGGAGGCACTCCCGGAGGAATTCTCGGAAAACTTCGGAAATGCCTGGAGATTACAGAGAGTTTTCGAAGAATTCCGGAGGAACTCAGGAATTCTAGAAGAACTCGCCGAATTCCTAGAACTTTCGCAGGAATCCTAGAGGAACTTCCGCAGGAATTCCTAGAGGAACTTCCCAGGCATTCCGGAGGAACTTTCGGAAGAATTTCTGGAGAAACTTACAGAGGAATATCCGGAGGAATTCTCAGAAGATTTTCCGAGAGAACTTTCAGGAACTTTCAGAGGAAATTTCCGAGGAATTCCATAGTAACTTCTGGAGGAATTTTCAGAGGAACTTCCGGAGGTTACCTAGAAAAACTTCGGAGGAAGTCCTAGAAGACTTCTAGAGGATTCGAGAAACTTTCAGAGGAACTCCTGAGGAACCTGCTGAGATATTCCCCGAGGAACTCTCGAAGGAACTTCCGGAAAAACATCCGGAGGTTCCGGAGAAACTTATAGAGAAATTACAGAGCAATTCCATAGAATTTTCGGAGGAACTTCGGAGGAATTCCTAGAAAAACTTCGGAGGAGTCCTAGAAAACTTCAAGAGGAATTCCTAGAGGAACTATCAGAATTCCTAGAAAAATTTCGAAGGAATTCTTAGAAAACTACTGGAGGATTTACCGGAAAAACTTCCAGAAGGAACTCCGGAGAAAGTTCCAGAAACTGCCGGATGAATTACCTGAGGAACTTTCGGAGGATTTTCCGGAGGAATACCTAGGAGAGCTTCGGAGGGATTCAGGAGGGATTTCAGGAGGATTCTAGGAGGAATAACCGGAGGAATTTCTGGAAGACTTCGGAGGAAATTCTGGAGGAACTTCGGAGAATTTCTGGAGGAACTTCGGAGAATTTTCAGAGGAACTTCGAATGAATTCCTGAAGGAACTTCCAGAGAATTCTGGAGAACTTCAGAGCCGAGCAGCACGTCAGACAAAATGGTTGCAGCAACTTGATGTGACTCAATCTGGTCACATATTGGTTGCAGTAACCTTTATGGTTTATGTGCTGCTAGGGAGGAAGTTCTGGAGGAACTTCGGAGAATTCCGGAGAACTTCGGATGAATTCCCGTTTCTTCGGGAATTCCCTGGAGTTTCCTTGAGGAATTCCTTCGGAAGTTCCACTAATATCTGGAGGTTCCTCCGTAGATTCTTACGCGAATTCTCCGGAAATTCTTCGAAAGTTCCTCTGGGTATTTCTCTGGAAGTTTCTCCCGAATTCCTCTGGAAGTTCCCCGTGAATGCCTCCGGAAGCTCCACACAAATTCCTCCGGAAGTTTCTCGAATATTCCTCCGTAAGTTCCTCTGGAAATTCTTCAAATTCCTCCGGAAACTCCTCTGCAAGTTTCTCTGAGAATACCACTGAAAGTTTGCTGAGGAATGCCTCGAAGTTCCTCAGGGAGTTCTTCCGTAGGTTCTCCGGGAATTTCTCACTAAGGTTATCGAAATCCACCAAGAAATTCTCCAAAATTTCCTCTGAAAGTTCCTCCGGATGTTTCTCGGGATTTCCTACAAGTTCCTCCGGTTTTTCTCAGGAACTTCCTGGAAACTTTCTCTGAAATTTGAAGTTCAAAGGAATTGCAAACTCATTTTATATATAGATATAAGCTGGGGGCTTCCACCGCGAAGAGGGTCTCAGTCACCTCAGAAACATATCTTCCCTTCACAAACCTTCACATACCAATTTGGTCTCATTTGCTTGTTTATCTGTCGAATTATGCAAAAATATTTGTTATATTTGAATGAGAGAACCCCTCCCATATAATGCGGGAGGGATCAACCATCATAGAAACATTTCTTTTAATCAAAACATGCCATGCCACATTTGATTTCATTTACTTGATTAGCTCTCTTGATGCGGAAAAACCACTATGTACAAAATTCCACCGATCGGTTCAGTAATTTCGAGTCTATAAGAATACAGAAATTAATTTTATGTAAATAGAAGAATAAGAAGATTATAATTTTTATTAGCTTATTTGATTTTTCCCCGTCATTTTGAAATTTTGAACATCCCTGCTGGGCATTTTAAATTCATAATAGTGTAACAGCCCTGGATAGAAAAATATACTTATGCAGAATCTGCTAGTAAACCTTTTTATCTGAGAGATTCCTGTGACTAAAACCTGCAAATAGATTCTTAAGGCATGATTACGGATGCGTTATGTTCGGAATTGGATTTTTTATAGAGTTCAGACAATCACTTTGATATAGCGTTTTTGGTTCAAACACTTTTCTCTCGTTTTGCCGGGGATCTCAGGTTTTCCATTTTCCGCTAGTAACCGTTTATACGCACCATGTCTGTTTTCCCGACAGAACCACCAACAACAATAATTGTTCAATTATTGAACTTTCACACGTTACACGGAATACTCGTTCGCTGGACACTGAGTGGGAAATTCTGCGATCACTGCAACAATAAAATTTAATTGTTTGGGTACATTTCAAAATTTCAATTAATTTACTGGATTGAAACTTACCATGATTTAATTTTTCTGCATTGAAACCATTGAAACCCTGGATTTTAATAGCAAATATTTGATCACCGCACTTATGTTTACACTCCATGATTTCAATAAAACTCGAAAGCACTTTTCAAAGCAAAAGAGTTTTCTCCACGCACCGACAAGTTTGCTAATCAACAACAAAGCGAAAATTTATTCTTCTTGACAGTTCGTTTCAAGCTGCAGGTTTGAGTGCGATCACAGCATTTTCAGCGATTCCTTGATTTAACATAATAAACAACCTAGTATGTAATATTACGCTTCTTTCCAACTGACGAGTGTGCATCATTTTTTGTAATAAATTACTGATTTATAGAGGTAATTTTACGTACTTTGTGCGTAACTGAAAAAATTGTTGTCCGTTAAATTTTACGTTTAGTTATGTAATTTTACATCGATTCGACGTGAAATACATCAAATCATATTACATAGGGTTTTTGAGTACATTGACCAAAGTTACGTCACGGGATATTAATATTTTTTGCTGTGATAACACATCGAAACCTCTGCACTGAAAATCCAAATCAGGGTCGATCAGTCAATGGTGATTCGAGAGTCAGTCGTCGAGAGTTGATGGTGCTTTACTTTTGAAAGGACAGTTCAAGCAAGCAAAATGATGTTACATATTCTATACAAACCAATTCAGATATTTCAAAGGTAATTGTATTCATTATTTATTTTCCTAATAATACTATTGTTCTATTTTTTCAAATCTACTTTTCTACATATTTTCAATCGATTGATTCATTTTAAACATTAAGAATTAGTTAAAATTTTCTGAATAATCCTGAGTATTTTGTAATTTCCACTGCAAAAACCAGCGACATTAAAAATAATTTATAAATCAGCTGAACAAAATCGAGTTTAAGGCAGTTTAAAACCGAGGGAAAATTTGTTCGGATTTCGGTCCTTTAAGACTATTTTTTACAGATCAGGAGCTTATCTGCGAATTTCGCTTTAATATAGATATGGGCAAGATTTATGGGATTTGTTGTAGACAAATAGGATTTCGGCCCAATTCAAAATACCTACAATCAGGTGGAAATCTCCGAGTTCGAGCTGAAATTAGTATATAAATTAGCCAGTATTTGTTTTACTTTTTGATGAAATTCCAATCCCGCCGTTTTGGAAGCACTGGAACAAAAGTAATGGTCAAGATTCGAAGTATGAGGCTACTTTTAGCTAATTTAAATCATTTATTTATTTATTCACATGTACCAATATTCATAGAAATATTTAAAATTATACTTTATTAATGTTCTATTCCTTGTTGAGATTCTTGTTATTCTTATCCGTAGATTTTTACCACTCTTATATTCATTTCCCTCTATAATATTCATATAGCACTGGAAATCAATAATTCCACGCTATTGCTATTTCTGCATTTGTTTTTTGACATTTTTGCCTTTCACGTATACTAAGCATACGTAAAGGCTATATGATCCTCAAAAACAAACTTTTTATAGAAGCCCGGAAACCCATAGTGTTATCAACAATCGACTCAGATGTCTAGCAACAAGTTGCATTCGACACAGAATCCTGCACCATTGTTTCTTATCAAAATTTGGCCAGATTGTGACTATCAGCTCGAAAGTTATGGCTAAAATACCATTATGACCATAATACACTTTTTAGAAACAAAATTCTAATTTCAAAACCTGTATAGCAAAAATCGTTTTAGGTGCACCTGTTCTCATCGATTCGCTCACAACAAGTTGCGTTCGGCAAGAAATTTTACAATGCGTATGAACAAATCTAACAAATATGAACAATAATCCTATCCATAATAAGTGTTATTTGAGTCTTTTATTATATGTTTCTCGACCCTTTTGAACGAGCGAGAAAGGCATCATCACCACTAGGTGGATTATCTGGGTTTTAATGATAATTTTGGATTCTTATATGGATTCTTTTGAAATTTCTTAATAAAAAAATCATAAGGGTTGTGTACAAGACACGACCCGACGTAAACTACGTGAAACAGTTTGGTGAAATGGAGAATCTAGTGCCATTATCCATGAGTATTACAAAATTACTCTTTGGATTTCTTATGAATTTTTTAAAGGAACTAATATATTTATGAAATTAAAACAAATTTATTGAATTCTCGTTTTTGTATAATATGAGTAGTTTAGCTTTGTTTGTTTAAATTCAATTCATTGTTCTTTTCGAATTTTTCGAAAAATATTCTAAATAACTTAACTAAACTTGGGTATTTCTTGGGCATCATTTCGATTGAACTGTCTCCATCTCCATCTTTCGATTGATTAATAATCCGCCTTCCCAATCACAAGCTGCAACAAAATCAAATA
>NW_026943501.1:0-23463 GCF_024139115.2 Armigeres subalbatus | reverse complement strand
TGCATCATCACCGTTACTGTTCCTCATCGTAATCGAAGAGATTCTGGTAGATGCGATTGATTGTGAACCAAACCGCGGGCTGTTATGGCAGCCATAACCATGGAGCACCTAAATGACTCCGAATCGGCTGATGACGTTGCACTCCTCGCTCAACGGCGCTCTGATATGCAGAGTAAGCTCAACGACCTTGCCAAGTGCTCTTCGGCAGGTTTAGTCATCAACGTCAACAAAACAAAATTGTTGGATGTCACGGTGACTCCTTCCAGTTTCAGTAGCGGGCAACCAGTGGAGAATGTGAAAGCTTCCAATCTTGGTAGCCAAATGGCGTCAGAAGCGGTACCAAGATCGACATAGGCGCACGGATAAAGAAAGCAAGGGCTGCCTTTGCGAGTTTAAGAAATATCTGGAAAACAGGCAGATAAGTGAACGCACCAAAATACGAATTTTCAACTCTAACGTGAAATCTGTGCTGTTATACGCTAGCGAAACATGTTGTGTATCAGTGGAGAACACTCAACGGCTGCAGGTGTTCATTAACAGATGCCTGTGGTATATAGCGGCCTGGTGGCTCAAACTGGATCTCAAACAACGAGCTCCATCGTCGTTGTCCAAGAGGCCGATAGCAACAGAAATTCGGGATCGAAGTGGGGCTGGGTCGGCCACACTCTACGTAGGGCGGAAATGAAATCTGTAAACAAGCATTAGACTGGAACCCAGCGGACATCGCAGCAGAGGCTCCAATTGATATCTTCGTGCACGAAAAATAACAGTGGGTAATGTCTGTGAAACCGGAAGTGGACGTAGGACTGACTTGACCATGCAAGTAAAATACATATTTTGCTCAGCATTATTACACGTTTCGTTACCAATCTAGAAAAATATCAAAATGGAAAACTATCAATCGATTTTTCATCTAATGTTGGTTTTTGTCATTGATGAAAGTATGTATAAAGATAATTCTTTGATTTCTAGAGACGGCAATATCATCATCCCTTCCGGGCTGACAATAGTCATCTCGTCTATGAAGAAAGCGAAAAAAATAGTCTTCGTCATAACATTGACCGACGCGACACCTATTCTTTCTTCATGCCGCATGCCTACACGAAGATAGTCGTGCAGCCAAAATAAAAATACGATTTCCGTCGTCACTACTTCACATATCGATTGCACGTCATTATATATGGAGTAGTTAAAAACATAATGACGTCTAGAATAAATAAATAGTACGAACTTTGGTAACATAAATGTTTGATAGCATTTATAACATCTTCATACGTTACTTCAAATTCATTTTCACAAAGAAATAATAAAAATCTTCGCAGGGCAGCTGCCGCTTGAAGAAAATGGTATGAAGTCTTCGTTCTTCGCTGTCGTCATGACGATTGGTTCGACGAAAGCTAACGTTGTCGCGTCATTGACGATGCGTCGAGTAGCAATGAAGACAATAAATCTCGTCGCTACTGCGGTTTTTCTTGCTGCGACGATGACATTGTCAGGCGTGTCCCTGTCGCTGGATGTTGGTTCTCTACCGACCGCTCAAGATAAAATTTGAGCAGGAACTAAACTCGCGTGAGCCATGATTTTATCATTATATCAAAACTCTAGCCGAAGCTCCGCCCTTTGATGAATAAGACCATTGAACATCGTTTGCTACTGCTAGTCGTGGGTAATTAAAGTGACAAAACATTTCAAAATTATTATTTTCTAAATAATAACTAATGAATAAAAGAATTCACTATCAAAATAATTATATATGGGACATTCGAAGTATTTACAATGCCATAATTGCCAAAAAGATGAACTATAGTATAGGAAATCCGCCGAAGCTCCTTTTCGATGAATAATACCATTGTAAATCAGCTGATGGCTACACCTTTACATTGATCAATAAAGCTAATGATTTCTTCATTATAGCATTGTAACTTGCCGATGTTCCACCTCTTTGATGAATACATCGCAAAACATTTGTTGGTTCTATTTACGTTGACCAACTAAGCAAGAATCCTCATATATTTGGCAACAGACAGCACATTCACCATCTTGGGTTACCAAAGATGACTAACGCCTAAAATGATTACCAGGGGTATAATTGCAAATATTACTAATAATTTACAATTTTGAAAATTTTAATTACATTTTTCAACATTTCATTTTTAAACTAGATTCCAAAATGGGATCATGTGATGATTTCTAGCACATTATTTCGACATGTTATGCTGCACATTGAATTATACTGTTAGCACCCTCGCAATGTCTCTTCACCTATTGCTGGTCTTTGTGATACAGACGTTTGTAGGTACTCTTGACGGAATAGTTTCAGAAGCCGCGTAGACACCACTCGATACGGAGGCGTGCACAACCGCCATTTTGTTAATTTAGCTTTCGTGTCGCAGCATGCGTGAAAAATAAAAATGACAGTTGTGCGTTGCTTTCGAGTCGAGTGGCCCTGAAACGCGAGCACTTTGAAACTGATCTCGTCAGAGGTCCTTAGCTCTTCAAATTAGCTAGAGTTGTGATAGTGGTAATAGAGATACTTGCTGAAACACAAAATCACGTTAACCAAGAATATTCAAAAGCTTTATACCAACGTTTGAAAGTTACACTATTTTTGGAATTCTAATGGAGAAATTTCAAAAATTTCTGAAATCTTAGAATAAGAAACGCATTTTCTTTTTGTCGGAGGAAGACAGAATTTTGTAATAATTCATCGCATAACGCGAAAAAATTGTCACCCAAACGCTCTCTTATTAGTTACTTAATTAGTAATTGTACTACATTTTCAAAATGATCTATCTGAAAACTCTTTAGTAAGTATATTAGTGGTTCTGAAAAGATCCATTCACAATGTTAGATGTAAATTCTCTTGAGCGGTTCAACTGGGAGTTTATGAGTTTAAAACAATGAATCGATGTCTGCAGGAATACCAAACACTTAACTGCTGCCATCGGCCGAGAAAACTTGATCAGTAGTGTTGTCTCAACTCTATCGTCACACACCGCCGTGCCGCGCTTACTGTTGGCTTCTCGACAATGCGGGCTGAAAATGCCGATGATGCTGACCTGAGAATGCTGACGATTCTGCTCGCTCTTATGCTACGTACACACCAGTCAAGCAGTTCGACGAACATTGACTCCACCCCAAAAAACGCTTCGGTTGCTGCTTTGTTGGAACGTATGTGAAGTTGTTCGAACAACCATTTGACAGTTGGCGGCCTGGTGGGAAAAATTAAAACGGTTTGATTTTGTTTGAGTTGTCGGGGTGGAGTCAGTCGCAAATGTTTGAGCATTTAGGTGAAGTGTACAAACCCCATATATTTTTTGATGGTTGGTGCTCGAGTTGGTGCTTTGGTCGTTCGTGTGTGATTTTGTTGGTCGAATAAATTGATTTGTCGTGTGGTGTTGATAAAATTGATGAATGTTTGAATAAACGGGGTGGAGTCAATGTTGGTCGAACTTGAACGTGTGTGTGTTCCATTAAAAGGCTTTAGTGCGAATGCGTGGCTGAGACGATGATGCAACCGTTCAAAATTCCGACGATGCGATGCTGTTATTGCTTTGCCTGTTTCGGTCAGATTGAGAGGAAAAATTCGCACTGCGCTATTTTATGCCTTCTTAGCAGACCTAGCGTGAGCTCATTCGTTGACGTCTGCACCAATCAGAACGGTAATGGAATGATGAAGATGATGTGGTACCCATATTTAAAGGTTTTCGTGAATTAATGTTTTCTTTGAAAACAGTTTTAGGCCTATTGAAACAAGTTTTCGGATATTATCAAGCATTAATGATATCTGGCTGACGTTACAACGTTTTGACGTACTTTTAAATTTTTTTGAAGAAAACTTGATAAAACATCAGTAAACATATGCATATTATTACATATTCAGAATCCTTATAAAATTTCTGATCGAACAGGTATATCAACTTCGAATTTGTGTAGAAAAATGGCTTTCTGGGATGAAAGCTGCGTGACGTTTAACGCGCGTGAATTAGTGACTTTGTACCTCGACTTAAACATGGTTAATTATCTGCTCTGATCGTTATTTTACTCCAAAATAATGAAACCTTCAAATATATGAGGATAATCGATGACCTGAGGTAATATGCTTAAAATACGGACTAAGTTCGTTTTATTCGACATCAAATTTCGTGACGTTACAACGCGAGCTACTCTAAAACAGGTTTTCAATGCGTTGTAAGTCACGAAAAAGTATTCCACTATAAAATCAATTTTTGTAATAATAAGTTTTTGATCCGTATAGTTTGTTATTGTACCAAAATAGGAAGATATAATATTCGATAATTTATTAGACGAAATCCTGGTTTTTAATCAATACGAGTGTCAAATCCAATGCCCAAATATGCAATCTGAACACATATTTTGGTTTCTTTGCAAGATCCACCAAGTAGAAACAAAACGTGATCGTTCGAGCATAATAAAAGATATTTTAGTTATCTTAGATAAAGATTCGCTGTGTCGCTGTCCGGAACATCTTTTGCTGGCGAGGATAGGGAGCTAAATGTCAAAGAAGGAAAATCCATACGAGACAGGTATGTACACACATGTTTTGGACAGCAGAACAAAGGAACAGAAAATACACTTTATCTAGTAACTAAAATATCTTTTCATAATACCCAGTATTTGGTCTTATGTAAACATTGCGGCATAACTGAAATTGAATATTTTATGAAAAAACATTTGAAATCAAATGATAAATTATATCGTGATAGTAGAAGGGTGCCATTAGACATCATATTCTAAACGCATGCTTTGATGCTTGGGTTTTCAAACGCCAAACTGAAGATAACTGCAATAGCAAGACAAGATCTGAAAAATTGTGTTGACAGATTGTTTATTCATGCAAATACAAGATATCTAAGAAATCTATCATTAGCTATCTTATAAGTATATTGTTTATCAACACCATCGTTGATGGTGTCACATTTCATTTGGTATCGGACGCGAAGATGCAGCCATGACTATCGACGCCCAGACTTCTACAAACATCTCATATTGATGGTTGCATAGTACTATTCCTGTTCCTAACTAAACTGGCACCTTTGAGGCAGTATTTCTTTCGGCAAAACAAATTCAGTAACCCGCCGAGGTCTAGTTGATCATGTATGTGCGTGTAGCGATTTTAGATAAATAATTCGATAAGGGAAACTGAATGAGACAATGAGATTTTAGAATAGACCTTTTAACTGTTTTTATAAATATAAGTTCATCATTGAAAAGACCTAAATCAGATTCTACGATAGTCTATTCATTGATGCCCTTTTGCCTTTCTCGTATACTAAGTAAACGTGAAGGCTACACCCAATCGGCGATTGTTAGATTTTCTAACAATTATAGAAACCTACCAAAATCAGAACTGGGCATAGCGAAATGCTAGATTCTTATACAAATATTGTATGAGACTAATTTTGTAAGATTTTCTAACAATATTTGTATGAGAGCTTACATTTTCAAAAGAATCTAACATTTGCATATGCCAGTTCTTATACAGATTTTGTAGGATAGAAAATCTAACAATCACCGGTTGGGTGTATATGTTCGCTCCAAAATAAGCTTTTATAGAAGCCCCGGAGACCATAGTGTTACATATCAATCGACTCAGTTCGATGGATTGAGGTGATGTCTGTGTGTGTACAGGGAAGGACAAAATAATTAGGATAGGCAAATTTGGGTAAAATTAGATGTTGTCTACTTCAGTTATCATCCGATTTTGACAATTCAGGCATGCCCGAACTAGAAAATTAATGCAGTTTGACGGTATGCCCATGTAACCAAATTGCCACCGGATTCCGGAGATATTCCGTTTTTCGGAGGTAGGTTCAAAACCGTAAATTTGAGGTGGAATTAGAGAAGTTGTGGTTAAAAATTGAATAATATTAGTAAACCAAATGAAGTAGGGCTCTTGCTGATTGGAACCATATTGAGATTTGGAATCACAGAATCAAGTGAGATATGGCCATTTCTTTAAAATCGGTTCCGATCGATACTTATCAGGGTCAAGTCACAACTTCATTTGAATCTCGCTTTTGATAGATCGGCCACTATGATTTTATTCTAGAAGGGTCTAATGTGTCCAGAATGAAACCAATTGAATAAACGGATCCTGGAGTCGCTGGGATGTCCCTGGGGAACCTGATGGGGACATTTTAGTTAGCACCAAAATCAGTCATTCGACGGCTCTTTTTCATGGTTTTCGATCAGGAAGCGAAGTGTAAATATAAAATAGTCCATTGGGGTCTGACCGCTTCCAGGATCTACGGATTGGCCCTGGGAACCTGTGAGGACATTTAGTTTACCACCAAACCAGTCGTTCGACGGCTCTATTTCTATGGTTTTCGATCAGGAAGCGAAGTATGAATATAAAATGGTCAATTTACGGTTCTGGCGCTTCCAGGACCTACGGATTGGCCCTGGGAACCTGTGGAAAGGGACATTTTAGTTTTACCACCAAAACCAGTCGTTCGACGGCTCTTTTTAATGGTTTTCGATCAGGAAGCGAGGTATGAATATAAAATGATTCATTGTCGGCTCTGACCGCTTTCAGGATCTACGGATTGGCCCGGGAACCTGTGAGGGACATTTAGTTACCACCAAAACTAGTCGTTCGACGGCTCTTTTTCATGGTTTTCGATCAGAAGAGTATGAATCTAAAATGGTCCATTGTCGGCTCTGACCGCTTCCAGGATCTACGGATTGGCCCGGGAACCTGTGGAAAGGGACATTTTAGTTTTACCACCAAAACCGGTTGTTCGACGGCTTTTTTCATGGCTGATCAGGAAGCGATTCCAGGACCTACGAATTGGCCGCAGGGATGCGTAGCCAGAAAATTGGTCTGGGGAGGTTTCCGAACATTTTTTCTTCCAAAAAATTTTCTACTGAAAATTTCGTCTCTGGGGGTTATGCCAAGCCCCCCCTAACCGTGCTACGCCACTGGCCCGGGAACTAGTGGAAGGGGACATTTTAGTTTTACCACCAAAACCGGTTGTTCGACGGCTCTTTTTCATGGTTTTCGATCAGGAAGCGAAGTATGAATATAAAATGGTCCATTGACGGCTCTGACCGATTCCAGGACCTATGGATTGGGGAACCTGTGGAAGGGGAATGTTTTACCAAAAACCACGTTCAACGGTTTTTTTTTTCGATCAGATATGTATAAAATGGTCGGTTGCCGCTTCAGGATCTGCGGATTGGCCGGGAACCAGTGGGACATTTTGATTTACCACCAAAACTGGAGTTTGTATGAGTCTGGATCGAGCGGAGATGAATAAAGGTCTGAGGTCCACGACGGCTCGAACCGGAAGGGGACATTTTAGCACCAAACCAGCCATCTGACAGCTCTTCATTCATATGACGAAGTCTGACCGCTTCCAGGACCCAAGGATTGCCCCAGATCCTGTGGAAGGAACATATAAGTTTACCACTAAAATCAGTTATTCGACGGCTCTTTTAAGGTCGATCAGGAAGCAAAGTATAAATATGGATCATTGATAGCTTCGACTCCAGGACTCTAGCTGTTTCCGAACCTGTGGAAGGGACATTTTAGTTTTACACCAAAATCAATCATTCGACAGCTATTCTTTATAAAAGCAAAGTATTAATAAAAATTGACCATTGATGACTCTGATCTGCTCAGGACCTACAGATTCCGGAAAAAAGACGAAAGGAACATTTAAGTTGCACTAAAAATATCTCGACGGCTTTTTTCGATTTTGATCAGAAAGCGAAATATGAGTATAAATTGGACCATTAATGGATCTGACGCTTCAGGACTTAGGAGTGCTCGAACTGTAGAGGACATTTTTTAAGCACAAAATCATTGACGGTTTTTTCATGGATTTCAACAGAATGTGAAGTATGAACAAGAAATGGACCATTGATGGCTCTGACCGTTTCTGGACCTACGGATAGCTCATGGGAACCTGCCTACTTCATACTTCGCTTCCTGATCCAAGGCAATGAAAAAGAGCCGGGACTAAAATGTCCTCATTCACAGAATCCTAAGGCAATCAGTAGCTCCTGGAAGCTGTCAGAGCCATCAATGGTCATTTTAATTCATATTTCGCTTCCTGGTCGAAATCCATGAAAAAAAGCTCGAATGACTGGGTTTGATGCTAAAATGTCCCTTCAACAGGTTCCCGGGTCCAACTGTAGGTCCTGGAAGAGGTCAGAGCCGACAATGGACCATTTTATATTCATACTTTGCTTGATCGAAAACCATGAAAAAGAGCGTCGAATGACTGATTTTGTGCTAAAATTAAATGTCCTCTTCCACAGGTTCCTCGGAGGCAACGCAGGTCCTGGAAGCAATCAGAGCCGTCAATGGACCACTTATATTCATACTTCGCTTCCTGATCGAAAACTACGAAAAAACCGTCGAATGACTGGTTTTGTGAAACTAAAATGTCCCTTCCACAGGTTCTCCGGGCCAATCCGTAGGTTCGAAAGCGCAGGGCCGTCAATGGATTTCAATATTCATGCTTCGCTTCGATCGAAAACATGAAAAGAGTTCGAATGACTGGTTTGGTGGTAAAATAAATGTCCCTTCCACAGGTTCCGGGCCAATCCTAGATCCTGGAAGCGGTCAGAGCCATCAATGGACCATTTTATATTCATACTTCGCTTCCTGATCTAGAAAAAGAGCCGTCGAATGACTGGTTTTGGTGGTAAAACTAAATGTCCTCTTCCACAGGTTCCCTGGGCCAACGTAGGTTCAAAAGCGGCCAGGGCCGTCAATGGATTATTTTATATTCATGTTCGCTTCCTGATCGAAAACCATGAAAAAGAGCCTTCTGAATGACTGGTTTGGTGCTAAAACAAATGTCCCTTCCACAGGTTCCTGGGGCCAATCCGTAGATCCTGGAAGCGGTCAGAGCCATCATAGACCATTTTATATTCATACTGCTTCCTGATCGAAAACCATGAAAAAGAGCTCGAATGACTGGTTTTGTGGTAAAACTAAAATGTCCCCATTCACAGGTTCCTGGGACGTCCAGCGACCTAGGATCGTTTATTCAATTATTTTTATTCTGGACACATTAGAGCCCTTCTAGAATAAAAATCAGTGGACGATCTATCAAAAGCGAGATTCGAATGAAGTTGAGGCCTGACCTCGATAAGATCGATCGGAACCGATTTTAAAGAAATGGCCATATCTCACTTGATTCTGGTCGATTCCAAACCTCAATATATGGTTCCAATCAGCAAGAGCCCTACTTTTTTGTGGTTACTAATATTATTCAATTTTAACCACAACTTCTCCTAATATCTACCTCAAATTTACGGTTTTGAACCTACCTCCGAAAACCGGAATATCTCCGGAATCCGGTGGCCATAGTCGATTCCATGGACATACCGTCAAACTGATTAATTTTCTAGTTCAGGCATGCCTGAATTGTCAAAATCGGAGGATAACTAAGGTAGTTACAAAATCTAATTTTACCTAAAATTTGCCTATCCTAATTATTTTCCATCCCCATGTATGTGTGTAGATGTTCTGTGCAAGAAAAATATCACTATTTTCGACTAACTTCAACCAATTTGCTCGGACAAATTGCAATCGACGGAGAATCCTGTCCCATTATATCTTATTGGCCGATCGCACTATGGGATTAAATGTTTTGGCCAAAAAAAAAAAATTATTCACTAAAACCATGAAAAAACTCACTCATTATATCACTCATCATAACCTTATCCAATTTGTTCATGTTAAAGTTGCATTCGACGGGAATCCTGTCTCATTGTTTCCTATTGAAAATGGACCAGATCGAACTATGTGATCAAAAGTTGGCCAAAATACTAAAATACAAAACCCATTAAAAAATCACTTTTCGGCATTTATGCTTGTCCGGTTTGTTGCAACAAGTTGCGTTTGGCAGGACAATTCACATTGCGTATAAGCAAATCTTAAATAAGACCTTTCCACCAATCAGTGTTATTTCAGTCTTTTCTTAAATGTTTCTCAACCCTTTTGAACGAACGAGAAAAGCATCATCACCACTAGGTGGATTAATTAGTGTTTTTAAAATATAAATCGAAGTAGCCGTTTACGCTTTCATTGCTTCTGCTTGTAATGCAAAGGTCGAGAACAAATTTCAATGCCATCGAGTCTGAGGTGCAAACGCATTTCATCGAGCTTTGAAACTATTCCCTGAAGTCTAGAAGTCTAGATTAGAAGTCAATATAGCTGGTTGTACTGGGCAAATATCGAGCCATCACTGTTGTATTTATTCAATGTAAAAAAATAGCACTATGCATTTTGTTAGTACCCGCTTTATTTTACTTTACAGAGAATAATTCAACAGATTTTCACTTGTCCGTTTATTCCGACGGAAATGGGTGATATCGCCTAAGCAATACTTCACCCTATATCACATCAATTGAAAACTCGCTTTCTATATTTATATTTATATGTCAACCTAGAGTGATCACATATTAAGTCAATCTGTCCGGACATGACAAGCTCCGTAGGCTTTATGAAGAATGTTTTCCGTGACGTTACAACGCAAACTTCACCAGGTGAAACTCAATCTATTTACCACCGATTTTCTTTCTATTACCACCAAAACAAAGCTTTTTTGAGAACAAAGAGCATACGAAATTTTGAATTCAAGGCTATATGTAATTCTCAGAAAATTTAAAACAGTCAATTTTAGTGACGTTATTAACGCTTTTAGTGACTGATTTTATTGCCGAAAATCAGTTTTTCTTCAATTTCAAATCAAATTTCACATAGGCACAGATTCTATACCTTTTCTTCTTTCAATAGGTGGCAACAGAGGTAAATTGATGCATCAGAACCCAATTTAAGTCAACTTGGGTAATATGTCTAAACAGCCGTCTCTTCATTATTATCTATTAAACTAATTGTTAGTCAAAAACTTATTTTTCGTCAAACTAATAACATACCAAATATTTTATTTGATGATTTAGGTATTGTAAAATATGGAAAACACATGGATAATGTCAAAATTGAGATTGAAAAATTGGTGCTCTGGTGGACCTGTCCGAAGAATGTGTCTATGAAAGGCATACTTGAAAGCTGTCGATTGAGGGGTTAACTGCAGAAATCTGTTACTAGGTAAAAGCTATTAACGTTTGAAATCTTTCAACACAGCATAACGCGGCGATTTAGAAATTTTGAAATGACCGGTATAGTAAAGAGAGACGTAAGTCCTACGTCAAAAAGATTGTCGAGAATGCAACAGTAATCTATCTTACCGGTTTTATAATGGACTCCGCAATACGTAACTGAACGAAGCATATCATAGATCTTGAGAAAATTTCACCTGGCTGCCACTGATGCCATCCATACGAATTCATATTTGTAGCATCTCCTCCCGGGGCGCACTCGTGATTCTGCTACGGACGGCAACATTATGGCGTCGCCAAGTGGTTAATTTGCTCTTTGAACAATATTCGCCTCACCTTCTCCTTTGCATAGGATGGTGGCCCTGAGAAGAACCGATTGATTCGTTCAGCAACTCCGCCGATGCTGGGACCGCCGCCCGCAACATTTCTAATGAAATGCCACGCACGCGCGCTGGAGAGAGCAGTTTTCTTATAACCAATAAAGGTGGCTCATTAGTCCCTCCTCTTTGTTGTCCGGTATGACTGCAAATATTGTGTAACCGTCAAACACTCACCAAAGAGGCGTGGCTACAGATTCAACTTTATTGATTACAAGAAAGCAGCTCTCCCGCGCGCGAGCCATTTCGTTCGAGATGTCGCGGAGAGCAGATCGTGGTACCACTTTCGGCATCGGCGAATGGTGTGGGTCGCGCGGTCGTCGTCATTAACATTAGCAGCACTCAGATTAAATTTTCTTGTATGAAGTAGGGAGAATGACGGCTTTCATTGATGGTAGCCAATCGTTAGTAGGGGAAATTACGGCTTTGGCAGGTTTTGTTCTATTATTGTCGGCGGGGGTTTTTGTTGACCAAATTTTATGAAATTTGGCCACAATATTCTTTGATATGCAAAGAATGTTTAGGCCAAATTTGAGCATAATTAGTTACGGAAAACCCCCTGACAATAATAGAACAAAACCTGCCAAAGCCGTAATTTCCCCTACTAACGATTGGCTACCATCAATGAAAGTAGCTATCAAGTCACAACTTGAGGCGAGATGAATTTTGATCAAAGTAAAACTTAATTGCTTGGTGATGGCAGATTGTTTTCCGTCGGTAGTAGAATCACGAGATCCCGATTCAGAGAAAGACATATAATTTTAGTAGATAGTCATCCATGCGAATACATTTTTGCAGCTTCTCCGTTTGACGTGCGCTCGTGATTCTACATACATACAGAAAACATAAGATGATTCAACTCATCCATGAGTTTTTAGGTGCTGAGTTGGGCTTGATTTGAATCGTCCATAAGTTTTTACCACAACAGACCAAACACAGGCGTTATCGCTGGAACCGCGCTGGTCCGTTCTCCGTGACATCCAGAATGAAAATGACGCGCACACGCGAAACACGGGGCTTTTTATACACAGGGAAAACGAAGCAGTGGATCAAAAGGCCCGTACCTTACTGCAATCTGATGTCCTTGTTGGGGATTTATGAACGGAATTGAATTTTTCACCCGGTTTGAAAAGAAATAACATTTTCAATAGTTCAACGTTGATAATCAATAGTATCAATAGAATTGACAAATTGCTGGAGAGTTTCCGAATCTATTGATAAGCAAATCTCGAAAATCCATCGAAAGATAAAGATGCTATTAGCGTTTGAAATCTATCCTCATTTCGTGACGGTTTCGAATTTGGAAATTTCGGTTTTACACCCTGTATCTGAGTCTTCCCCTTAGACGTAGTTTATGTCAAAAATGCGCGAGCAAAAAACACGTCCGTACGTGCTGCTGTCTTGAGCTGGAATGAGGCTGATTGCGCCACGCGCGCGGGGGAGAGCAGTTTTCTTATAACCAATAAAGATGGCTCATTAGTCCCTCCTCTTTGTTGTCCGGTATGACTGCAAATATTGGGTATCCATAAAACACGCACCAAAGAGGCGTGGCTACAGGTTCAACATTATTGATTACAAGAAAGCAGCTCCTCCGCGCGCGCGAGCCATTTCGTTCGAGATGTCGCGGAGACCAGACCATGGTACCACCTTCGGCATCGGCGGAGCTCCTACCGGAAATTTTATTCCCGGCGATGGTGTGGGTCGCGCGGTCGTCGTCGTCAGCATCAACAGCACTCATGATCTCTTTCAACACACTTCCTGCAGCAGTACGATGTCGAATCCGAAATCTTTCAGTACATCGGCAAATGTGCTTTCCACTTATTGAAGTTGAGGAATTTGCAGTTGCACGTATCGAGCTTCCAATCACTAGACATCAATATTCGCTGTGGATTTCTCCGGTTGTTCCGGTCCGTATTCTCTCTTGATTATTCGTTGCTTGTTTTTTTGATGCTGGCTAGCAAGGTATGACACCAACCCGCTGATTTTCCGAAGAACCATAGTTCACAGTTTTGAAGGGTCCTTCGCAGACAATCGGAAGATGTTCAGTCGACCTAACAAGAGGACCGACCTAACAGACGCTGCTATGAGCCGCACCTTTTTAGTGAAAAGACGCACGATCAGATTTGCACCCCCGGAGTCAGTGAACCCTCCTTCCCTGCCAGCAAAAGCTCCAAAAGGCACCATGAGGATGTAGGGATGAAAGTTGCTTGGCAGGGAGTTAGAAGTTCGTCAAGATATTCTTCCAGAAATTCCTCCAGAAGTTTTTCCTAGAATTCCTCCAGAACTTTCTTCCTGATTTCCACGGGAAGTTCCTCCTGAAATTCCAGGAAATCCTGCGCAAGTTCCTCCAAGAATTCCTTCAGGAGTTCCTTCAGAATTTCTTCGGAAATTCCTCCATAAATTCTTTCGGCAGTCCCTCCCGGAGTTTCTCCAGGAATTGCTCCGCAAGTTCATCCAAAAGTTCCTTCATAGATTCTTAGGAAAGTTCCTCAAGGAATTCCTCGGGAAGTTCCACCAAGCATTCCTCCGCAAGCACCTCCAAGAATTCCTTCGGAAGCTCCTTAAAAAATGCCTCCAAGAATTCCTTCGGAAATCCTCCAGGAATTGCTCCGGCAGCTCATCCAGAAATTCCTCTGGCAGCTCATCCAGGAATTCCTCCGGAAGTACTTTCGAAAATTCCTCCTGGAATTCCTTCGAAAATTCCTCTAGGAATTCCCTCGGGAGTTCCTTCAGGAATTCCTTCGGAAGTTCCTCCAGGAATTCCTTAGGAAGTTCCTCCAGGAATTCCTTAGGAAGTTCCTCCAGGAATTCCTTAGGAAGTTCCTCCAGGAATTCCTTAGGAAGTTCCTCCAGGAATTCCTTAGGAAGTTCCTCCAGGAATTCCTTCGGAAGTTCCTCCAGGAATTCCTTCGGAAGTTCCTCCAGGAATTCCTTCGGAAGTTCCTCCAGGAATTCCTTCGGAAGTTCCTCCAGGAATTCCTTCGGAAGTTCCTCCAGGAATTCCTTCGGAAGTTCCTCCAGGAATTCCTCCGGAAGTTCTTCTAAGAATTCCTTCGAAGTTCCTCCAGGAATTCCTCCGGAAGTTCCTCCAGGAATTCCTTCAGAAGTTCCTCCAGGAACTTTTTCGGAAGTTCCTCCAGGAACTTTTTCGGAAGCTCCTCAAGGAATTCCTTCGGAAATTCTTCCTAAGTTCCTCCAACAATTCGTTGGAAAGTTCCTCCAGGAATTCCTTCGGAAGTTCCTCTAGGAATTCCTTAGGAAGTTCCTCCAGGAATTCCTTAGAAGGTTCCTCCAGTAACTCCTTCGTAAGTTACTCCAGGAATTCCTTCGGAAGTTCCTCCAGGAATTCCTTCGGAAGTTCCTCCGAAAGTTCCTCCAAAAGTTCCTCCAGCAAATCCTCCGGTAGTTCCTCCAGGAATTCCTCCGGAAGTTCCTCCAAGTTTTCCTTCGCAAATTCTTCCTGGACTCTATTTAAATGTTAATGCAGGAATTCCTTCGGAAGTTCTTCCAGGAATTCCTCCGCAAGTTTCTCCAGGAATTCTATCGGGAGTTCCATCAGAAGATCTTATAGGAATTCCTTTGAAAGATCTTGCAGTAATTTCTTCGGAAACTCTCCCAATAATTCCTCTGGATGTTCCTCCGGAAGATCCTTTAGGAATTCCTCCGCAAGTCCCTTCAAGATTTCCTTCGGAAGTTTATCCAGGAATTCTAATTTCAAGGAATGCAAGACGACTCCCATGATCGGGTTAAAATGACGAACCCTGTGTTACCATGGATCAAAGGACTACCAAAGATACATAAGCCAGGTACAGAGATGCGAGAAATAGTTTCATCAGTGGGATCCCCTACACAAAACTTGGCCAAGTGGTTAGTCAAGGAGTTCCAGAGTATGGCGAAGCCGTTCCCCAGCAGATCAGTTGTAAACACCCAGGAGTTCACCAAGAGGATAGTGGAATCAGGAAACATCGGAGAAGAGGACATCATGGTATCATTCGACGTAGCGGCATTGTTCCCAAGCGTTCCAATGAAGGATGCTTTGAACCTTTTGGAGGATTGGCTACTAGAATAACGGACGGATACAGCATGGCGAGGAAAGGTAAAGATGTATCTCAAGCTTGCAAGATTATGCATGAATGAGAACTACTTTACATTCCGTGGAAGCTTCTACAAACAAACGAAGGGTGCACCTATGGGAAATCCGCTATCACCGTTTTTGTGCGAACTATTCATGGCGAATTTGGAGGACAACCTACAGGGACAAGGAGTACTACCCGAGAAATGGTGGAAATACGTCGACGACATTTTCAGCATCATCAACCGGAAAGACCTACCTAGGATTTTGGAAGCGATAAACAACGTGCATAAGGACATCAAATTCACCCACGAGGAGGAAAAGGAAGGTAAATTACCTTTCTTGGATCTACTGGTTATCAAGGGAACAAATGCAACATTAGACTTCGAAATCTACAGGAAGCCCACCAACACCATGAGAGTCATCCCATACACATGAAATCATTCGTATCAACATTAAATGGCAGCTTTTCATCACATGATCCACAGGATGCAGACGATCCCCCTGAGCGAAGAAGGAAAACCGAAGGAACTACAACACATCATGGAAACAGCGAAGATCAACGGATACAAGGAAAGAACAATACGATGAACCGCTGAAGAGGGTATCGGTCCCCTATGATCAACACATCACCCACCAGCTACGCCATCGACTGAGCAAATTCAGCATCGATTTAGTATTCTCCAGCAGAAGTAATCAACTGAAGACACTGTTGTGCTCCATAAAGGATAGAGTAGAAATGTTAAATAAGGCCGGGGTTTATCAAATTATTTGTTCACAGTGTGATAAAGTATATGTAGGTATCTGTCAAGATACAATTAAGTGGTGGAATTCAATGGGATTGTACAAACTCGTCTTATGACAAGTGAAGACATTCCACTAAAAAGCTCAAAATAATTTTCTGAACTTTAGATGTAATTGGAGGATTTCCTTCGGAAGTTCCTCCATGAATTCCTCTGCAAATTCCCCCAGGAATTCCTTAGATAGATCCCCTAGGAATTCCTTCGGAAGTTTTTACAGTAATTCATTTTGTACTTCTTCCAGGAATTTCCCGGTATTCCAAGCGAAGATTCTCCAGGATTTTTTCAAAAGTTCTTCAAGGAATTCCGGCGAAAGATCATCCAGGAATTCCTTTGGAAGTTTCTTCAGAAATGGCTTCGAAAGTTCCATCTGGATATCCTTGAGAATTTCTTCAGAAGTTCTTCCTAGAAATCCTTCGAAAATTCCTCCAGGAAATCCTTCCACAGTTCCATCAGGAATTCCTTCTGAAGTTCCTCCAGGAAATCCTGGATGAACTTCCGAAGGAAATCTTGAAGGAACTTGCGGAGGAATTCTTACCGGATCTTCCAGAGGAATTACTGGGAGAGTTTCCGAAGAAATTACTGCAAGATCTTTCAAAGGAATTCCTGAAGGAACTTCCGGAAGAAATCCTGGAGGAACTTCCGGAGGAATTCCTGAAGCAACTTCCGGAGGAATTCCTGGAGGAACTTCCGGAGGAATTCCTGGAGGAACTTCCGGAGGAATTCCTGGAGGAACTTCCGGAGGAATTCCTGGAGGAACTTCCGGAGGAATTCCTGGAGGAACTTCCGGAGGAATCCCTAGAGGAACTTCCGGAGGAATTCCTCAAGGAACTTCCGGAGAAATTCCTGGAGGAACTTCCTGAGGAATTCCTGGAGGAACTTCCAGAGAAATTCCTAAAGGAACTTCCGAAGGAATTTTTAAAGGAACTTCCGGAGGAATTTCTAAAGGAACTTCCGGAGGAATTCCTAAAGAAACTTCCGGAAGAATTCCTGGAGGAACTTCCGGAGGAATTCCTGGAGGAACTTTCGAAGAAATTCCTGGAGGAACTTCCAGAGGAATTCCTAAAGGAACTTCCGGAGGAATTCCTAAAGGAACTTCCGGAGGAATTCCTAAAGGAACTTCCGGAGGAATTCCTAAAGGAACTTCCGGAGGAATTCCTAAAGGAACTTCCGGAGGAATTACTAAAGGAACTTCCGGAGGAATTCCTAAAGGAACTTCCGGAGGAATTCCTAAAGGAACTTCCGAAGAATTCTTAAAGGAACTACGGAGGAATTCCTAAAGGAACTTCCGGAAGAATTGCTAAAGGAACTTCCGGAGGAATTCCTAAAAGAACTTTCGGAGGAATTTCTAAAGGAACTTCCAAAAAAAAATCCTAAAGGAACTTTCGGAGGAATTCCTAAAGGAACTTCCGGAGGAATTCCTGAAGGAACTTCCGGAAGAATTCCTAAAGGAACTTCTGGAGGAATTCCTAAAGGAACTTCCGGAGGAATTCCTGAGGGAACTTCTTAGGAATTCCGCAAGGAACTTCCATTGGAATTCCAGAAGGATCCTCTTGAGAAATCCCTGAAGAAACTTCCGGAGGAATTCCTAAAGGAATTTCCGGAGGAATTCCTAAAGGAACTTCCGGAGGAATTCCTAAAGGAACTTCCGGAGGAATTCCTAAAGGAACTTCCGGAGGAATTCCTAAAGGAACTTCCGGAGGAATTCCTAAAGGAACTTCCGTAGGAATTCCTAAAGGAACTTCCGTAGGAATTCCTAAAGGAACTTCCGTAGGAATTCCTAAAGGATTCCTGAAGGAACTTCCGGAAGAATTCCTAAAGGAACTTTTGGAGGAATTCCTAAAGGAACTTCCGGAGGAATTCCTGAGGGAACTTCTTAGGAATTCCTCAAGGAACTTCCATTGGAATTCCAGAAGGATCCTCTTGAGAAATCCCTGAAGAAACTTCCGGAGGAATTCCTAAAGGAATTTCCGGAGGAATTCCTAAAGGAACTTTCGGAGGAATTCCTAAAGAAACTTCCGGAGGAATTCCTAAAGGAACTTTCGTAGGAATTCCCAAAGGAACTTCCGTAGGAATTCCTAAAGGAACTTCCGTAGGAATTCCTAAAGGAACTTCCGTAGGAATTCCTAAAGGAACTTCCGTAGGAATTCCTAAAGGAACTTCCGTAGGAATTCCTAAAGGAACTTCCGTAGGAATTCCTAAAGGAACTTCCGTAGGAATTCCTAAAGGAACTTCCGTAGGAATTCCTAAAGGAACTTCCGTAGGAATTCCTAAAGGAACTTCCGTAGGAATTCCTAAAGGAACTTCCGTAGGAATTCCTAAAGGAACTTCCGTAGGAATTCCTAAAGGAACTTCCGTAGGAATTCCTAAAGGAACTTCCGTAGGAATTCCTAAAGGAACTTCCGTAGGAATTCCTAAAGGAACTTCCGTAGGAATTCCTAAAGGAACTTCCGGAGGAATTCCTAAAGGAACTTCCGGAGGAATTCCTAAAGGAACTTCCGGAGGAATTCCTAAAGGAACTTCCGGAGGAATTCCTAGAGGAACTTCTGGAGGAATTCCTAAAGGAATTTCCGGAGGTATTTCTAAAGGAACTTCCGGAGGTATTCCTAAAGGAACTTCCGGAGGAATGCCTAAAGGAACTTCCGGAGGAATTCCTAACGGAACTTCCGAAAAATTCCTAATGGAACTTCCGGAGGAATTCCTAAAGGAACTTTCGGATGAATTCCTAAAGGATCTTCTGGAGGAATTCCTAAAGGAACTTCCATTGGAATTCCAGAAGGAACTTCCATTGGAATTCCAGAAGGAACTTCCATTGGAATTCCAGAAGGAACTTCCATTAGAATTCCAGAAGGATCCTCTTGAGAAATCCCTGAAGAAACTTCCGGAGGAATTCCTAAAGGAACTTCCGGAGGAATTCCTAAAGGAACTTCTGGAGGAATTCCTAAAGGAACTTCCATTGGAATTCCAGAAGGAACTTCCGTAGGAATTCCTAAAGGAACTTCCGTAGGAATTCCTCAAGGAACTTCCGTAGGAATTCCTAAAGGAACTTCCGTAGGAATTCCTAAAGGAACTTCCGTAGGAATTCCTAAAAGAACTTCCATAGGAATTCCTAAAGGAACTTCCATAGGAATTCCTAAAGGAACTTCCGTAGGAATTCCTAAAGGAACTTCCGGAAGAATTCCTAAAGGAACTTCCGGAGGAATTCCTAAAGGAACTTCCGGAGGAATTCCTAAAGGAACTTCCGGAGGAATTCCTAAAGGAACCTTCGGAGGAATTCCGAAAGGAACCTTCGGAGGAATTCCTAAAGGAACTTCCGGAGGAATTCCTAAAGGAACTTCCGGAGGAATTCCTAAAGGAACTTCCGGAGGAATTCCTAAAGGAACTTCCGGAGGAATTCCTAAAGGAACTTCCGGAGGAATTCCTAAAGGAACTTCCGGAGGAATTCCTGGAGGAACTTCCGGAGGAAATCCTAAAAGAACTTCCGGAGAAATTCCTAAAGGAACTTCCGGAGGAATTCCTAAAGGAACTTCCGGAGGAATTCCTAAAGGAACTTCCGGAGGAATTCCTAAAGGAACTTCCGGAGGAATTCCTAAAGGAGCTTCTGGAGGAATTCCTAAAGGAACTTCCATTGGAATTCCAGAAGGAACTTCCATTGGAATTCCAGAAGGAACTTCCATTGGAATTCCAGAAGGAACTTCCATTAGAATTCCAGAAGGATCCTCTTGAGAAATCCCTGAAGAAACTTCCGGAGGAATTCCTAAAGGAACTTCCGGAGGAATTCCTAAAGGAACTTCTGGAGGAATTCCTAAAGGAACTTCCATTGGAATTCCAGAAGGAACTTCCGTTGGAATTCCAGAAGGATCCTCTTGAGAAATCCCCGAAGAAACTTCCGGAGGAATTCCTAAAGGAACTTCCGGAGGAATTCCTAAAGGAACTTCCGGAGGAATTCCTAAAGGAACTTCCGGAGGAATTCCTAAAAGAACTTCCGGAGGAATTCCTAAAAGAACTTCCGGAGGAATTCCTAAAGGAACTTCCGGAGGAATTCCTAAAGGAACTTCCGGAGGAATTCCTAAAGGAACTTCCGGAGGAAGTCCTGAAGGAACTTCCGGAGGAATTCCTAAAGGAACTTCCGGAGGAATTCCTAAAGGAACTTCCGGAGGAATTCCTAAAGGAACTTCCGGAGAATTCCTAAAGGAACTCCCGGAGGAATTCCTAAAGGAACTTCGCGAGGAATTCCTAAAGGAACTTCCCTAGCAATTCCTAAAGGAACTTCCGGAGGAATTCCTAAAGGAACTTCCGGAGGAATTCCTAAAGGAACTTTCGGAGGAATTCCTAAAGGAACTTCCGGAGGAATTCCTAAAGGAACTTTCGGAGGAATTCCTAAAGGAACTTCCGGAGAAATTCCTAAAGGAACTTTCAGAGGAATTCCTAAAGGAACTTCCGGAAGAATCCCTGAAGAAACTTCCGGAGGAATTCCTAAATTAATTTCCGGAGGGATTCCTAAAGGAATTTCCGGAGGTATTCTAAAGGAACTTCCGGAGGAATTCCTAAAGGAACTTCCGGAGGAATTCCTAAAGGAACTTCCGGAGGAATTCCTTAGTAGACTTCCTGTGAAATTTCTGAAGAAACTTCCATTGGAATTCCAGAAGGATCCTCTTGAGGAATCCCTGAAGAAACTTCCGGAGGAATTTCTGAAGGAACTTCTGGAGAAAGTCCTGGTGGAAGCATCTAAGGGATTCCTGAAGGAACATACGTAGTGAGTTCTCTAAGGAATAATGCTCCGGAAGTTCCTTCAAGAATATCTCCTGAAAAGTTTCTTCTAGAATTCCTTTGAAAGTTACTTTAGAAATTTCTGCGGAAGATCCTCTAGGATTTTTTTTAAGTTCTGGCTAGAATTCCTCGGAAATTTTTCGCATAGTACGAATAGTGGGAAGTTCCTTCAGGAATTCTTTCGAGGTTCATTCAGAAATTTCCCTGGAAGTTCCTTAAAGAGTTCTTCTGGTAGATCGACCAGCTATTGTTCCGAAAGTCCTTCCAGGAATTCTGCTGGAAAATCCTCCATAAGCTCTGGCACGGATTCCTCCAAGGGTTCTTCACGGAATTCCTCGGGAAGTTTCAATAGATTTTTTTTCGGGAAGTTCCTTAAGGAATTCCTCGGAAAGTTCCTGCAGGTATTCCCCCAGAAGTTTGTTCCTCAATAAATTCCTAGGAAAGTTCTATTCGGGATGTTCCTAAAAGGGTGATTTGAGAAGTTTCTTCAGGAAAGCCTCCGAAATATCTTCCAAAAATCCCTTGGGATATTCTTCCAGAAATTCGTTTAGAAATTCTTCAGGAAAAGCTTCCAGGAACTCCTCGAAATGTTCCCTCCAAGAGTTTCTTGGAAAGTTCCTTCAAGAATTCCTCCGAGAGATCAGCCAGGAATTCTTTCGGGAATTCCAATAGGAATATCTCAGGAAGTTCCTTCAACAGTTCTCAACCCACCTTCCGGGAATTCTAACGGAAATTGCTCCAGGATTTTTTTCAAAAAATTCCTTCGGATTTTTGTTTTCCCAGAATCCCCCTGCAAACGCCTAACGAAATTTCCAGGTAAACTGCTCCAGAATTTTCAGCGAGAAGTTCTTTGACATTTTTCAAGCAACTCACCCAGAAAACCCTATTCGAATATCCGAAAGAGCTCCCAAAAGATTTTATAATGCAGTTCCAGGAATATATTCTTAAAAGAAATTTCTGTTAAACATCGAAGAGAAATAGGTGGTTTGAATCACTGCAGGGATTTTTGAATAAATTCGTTAAGGAATTTTCTATGAACTGTCCAATGGACTTCCTGAATGTATTCTGGAGGGATTCCTGAAGGATCTTCGGCAGGAATTTCTAAAGAAACTTTCGGGACGACTTTATGAATGAATGTTGTACGCAATCCTGGAGGAACTTCCAGAGGGATTATAAGTTGGTCTTCCGGAGAATTTCTAAGCTATTAAGTAAGTTCACGCCGATCCACGCCTATCATCAACTGCATGACACCGCCACGCCTCCTCCGCTGATAAAATTTCAATAGCCACAGAGGTCATGATTTTTTTTCGCCTACTTTATCGACTAGTTTTATCAATTGTCAAAATTACGTTGGTAATTTGATCAAATTTTCCTTGACCTTTTTCCTTGAGATCTGCGTACTAGGCTTTAAACTCAAATGTTAAGTGGTGTTTGATTTATCAACGGTTGGGATTACTATTTTTGAAACTCAATATGTGCAGATACACAACTCATGGAAGATTTTGTTAAAAAAAATCTTAAAAGTAACAACTTCCTTCAGTGAGGTTTGAACTCACAACCCCAGTATTTCAGACAGGTGCTTTCCTTATTAAGCTACGACGGACCTCCGTCGTTTTCCGCAATATTGCTGATGAAGAATGTATGTAGGTAGATGTTGGACAATAATAGAAACTCATTCTCACTCGGTTTGCATTTGTACAAACGGTACATGGGAAAGAGTTGGTTCGGAAAATAGTGTTGGGAATTTGTGTTCATTAGCTTAGCATGGAAAGCACCTGTCTAGCACCTGTCTAGGATTCAAACCCCACCTCGAAGGAAGTGGATACCTCCAAAACATTTTTCGAACTGAATCTTTCTTATGCTTTGCATTTGCACAAATAGATTTGTCAAATATAGTAATTAATTTCCACTCCATGTGGTCAATCCCCGGGAGCCAACCAATAAACTTTGTATGATCTAACTAACATACATATATATATTTACTTCACGTATGACTATCATCTTACTCTTATATGCTAAAAATTAGCATATACCTGGCGTAGTTCGAAGTTAAATCTTCGCAGTGGTATAATGATAGTCGATCTCTGAACTGCCGTCCTCTTCTGCATATTTGTTGACATTCTCATGTATATGGGACTGTTCTGCGTATAAAGGCAGTAATGGTTCCAATCCCGCGCTGTCAGCACCAATGAAACGATTGTCAATTCGACCTATAATAATCCGATGAACCATTGATTGGAGTAAAATAACCGCAAACGACGAAGAGGAAATTCACAATTTCTATCTGACAAGGTTTCGACATTGGTAAACGGCGAACCATGAAATCACTGCGAAAGAAACG
>NW_026943500.1:0-1569 GCF_024139115.2 Armigeres subalbatus | reverse complement strand
ATTTTCATTCATGAGGATGAATGGGATTATTCTGTTGAATTTTCTAAAAAGGTTTGTTTGAAAGTAAAAATGTACATCGGTAGATGGCAAATATTGTGTATTTGACATGATAGGGGAAGTGCACCGGTTTTGGCCAACTTAGTGCCTAATTTGGCCAACCCTGAAAAACACATAGTTTTTACTTAGTTATTAAATTCTTGGCAGCTAATTACGTATTTGAAGGTTTTTCAAATTACGTTATTCAACAATGCAATTATTGGTACAGTACGCCAGCGTACTCTTTTAGGTATTGCAAATAATTACACAGGAATCGAAAAAACAGAAAAATGGAAAAACAAAAAACCAGAAAAACTGAAAAATAGAAAAACAGAAAATCAAAGAATCAGATAATAGAAAAAAAGAAAAATAGAGGAACAGAAAAACTGTTATTATGATAATGCGTATGCGTAGGAGTCTTGTATTTTAACTCTAAAAATATTGTATGTACCTACTTCGCGGTTAGCTCTTTTTCAGCAAATTGAATATCTTTCGGATGCTTGATTTGCCCAATCATTATAATATAATATATTATATTCTTTTGGGTATATCCAAAAGTGACGAGAGACAAGTGAGATGGGAAAATTGTCGCGATGTGCTCAGATGACTAATAGCAATGGAACACAGCAAAAACCTCGAATTCTGATGGATATTCCACAAACGTGACTTCTAAGTGGTTTTGTTGTGTAGGGGTTGTTAAGCCTATCTAAATAGTATAAGGCTGTCGGTTCGTTTGCCTTCAAGAAACGTGGATTTTTTTTCTCGCAAATTTAGTAGCAATTTGTCAATTTCGGTTTCGGACAATTGAATTAAACAATGCAATTAGGATAAAACCTAATTCTTATTTTAATCGATTTATTATTGCGTTTATTTTGCTATATGGACTAATAACTCAGCCGTCTTACAACCGATGTTTGTAAATTCTGGTATCAATCGATCAACAGAAATCTCGACTATTAAAAAAGTTTGATAAATAAGGCGCTTCACTTAAAAAAAAAATTCTGCCGTCCACTGCTTAAAATCGGTAAGCCAACCAATCCCGAACATGCATCGCAAGTACAGGCATCAAAATCGTGCAACTTACGGGCTAGACTCTAATCCTCAGTTCAATGAAAACTCGGAGACCAAATACGATGACCGCACAGCACCTGTTGCAACGATGATCGCAAAGAGAATCGTCGATTGGTCGTTGCCGGCAGCGAAACTCAGCAGAAAGTATTTACATCATCGAATGGCCATTGCCGACAGCAGCAGCACTCAAACGCAGTGGCGATGCTGAAAATTTATTTTAAATGTTGGCGCCTTAGCGGGAATTCATCGAGTGGGTGGGAGAGAACGTCAGCAGCAGTAAAGTGAAATTTTCTCTCACAAGATTCTGTTTTGGTTTTAAGTTACAAAAAGAGTTATTAAATTTATTTTTTTACCAATAAAATGTGCTCCAATCCGGGAAACTCATGTTCATGAGGATTTCTCTTCTAAGAATTCTAGAGAAGATTTATAGGAAATGCTCTTTCATGAATTTTCGGGAATTTC
>NW_026943499.1:38895-70734 GCF_024139115.2 Armigeres subalbatus | reverse complement strand
CATTCGCAATATTTTTGTTTGTATACTTGATACTCATTTCATTTTTAGTTTTACATCTAAACAGATAACACTGAATCAACAATTTGACGCCACAATACACGGTTCGAGGCCGCATCTCTCCATCCTCGAAAGTCGAAAGCACCCCACGCTCGCCAAGTCGTTTTGCACCTGGTCTGCCCATCTCGCTCGCTGTGCTCCACGCCGCACACTGTTTCCTTTCAAGGAAAACGTGATCGAAATTATTTTGACCTAGAAAAAGCATTTTAGACCTGTAGTTTCTTTAGCAAAGTTTTTCCGTTGAATATTCTTGATTTTTGGATGTATCTGTTTTGTGATTAATCCCCTAGAAGTGAGAAACAAAAAAATTTTATTATCAATTTAAAAATTCATTTTGTTTAGCAATGTTGTAGAGAATCTTATTAGAAAAATGTTGCTGAAGACACTATAGGTCTATCTTTCAATTTTAATGGTCAAAATTGATTTTTAAATGAAAACGCGCTAAAAATCACTTTTCTTTGAATAACTTTTCAATCAATTTTCTACAATTTTCGTATGTTTTACAATTTTGATCGCCATGAAAAAATACATGTTTTGCTATAAAAACATATTTTTTATCTCTTATATGTGAAGAGATATTCAGTATTTTCTAACAAAAAGTGAACTTTTTCTGTACAAAAAATCTACTAAACTTGCAAATTCTTGCAAACGAAACCACCTCCACGTGAAACTATGAAGTAAACACTAACGAATCATGGGAAAATCATTTGTCGCTCGTTGTCCCTTCCATGTTAAAACTATGAACGTAATCAGTTTATCACCAGATTAACGGAACCAATTTTTTACTAGTTCAATTGAGCTGTTTCTTGTTCGGGGTCGTTCAAGGTTTGTAAAATATATAGAAATTGTTTTTATTATTATATTTCCATATTTTGGTATTTCACTATTAAATTACACAATTAAAAAATCATGTTATAATACTAAAAAGTTAATCATCACTACAGTCGCTGTCGCTTTCTTCTCTCGTACTATCATCAAATAAAACCAAAAGTTTTTTCGCATCTTCCGACAAAAGAGATGCTTTTTTCTTCGGAAATCCTCGAATTGACGTGATCAATGGATCAGATGTCTCTAAAAGCCGGTGTATGAGGTCTGTGTTTGTTTGCACCCTTGAAAACTTCCTGGTATGATCTTCTCTGTAGTTTCTGATGTCCTTATTTCGCGATTCTAACGCCTCTTCCGTTAGTTGACCAATAGGAACAAGGAAAGAAGAAATTACTTTTGCACCATGAACCAGTATTTTATGCACAGATGCTGGCATTGGGTACCATCCGTATTGATCGACGAGAATATGAGCAGTTTGCAAGGCATATTCTTCAAACTTTTCGGAATCAATTTTACAACCTGAAACGAGTACAAAACAGTTCATAAAATAACTCAAACATGAGTGGTCGAAAATTACCAGAAGCCATTGTCTCAAGGATAATTTTACATCGATATATTGCTTCAGGTTTGATTTCTGTGATCTGTGCAGATTGCTCCCAATTTTTAAAAAGCGCCTGGCAGTATTGCCGTCGTTGCTATTGCCGCATCCACCAGAACGAGGCTTGTCGACGATCAATCCCATTTCCTTTTTAAATTTCGATTGGATGATGGTTTTCCTCTCCGATACAGTTTTCTTGTGTTCTGCTGTTCTTGCTTGCCATTTCTTTATATCCAGACGATAAGCCAAGTGCAAAAAGTAACCGAATATACGCATGAAGCACCGACAAACCAAACTGGAAGGTTCCTTCATTTTCATTCCGTTTCAACACTGCATTCAAATCATTCATTTGCGACGGAGATGCGCCACAAATGTAGCAGCATTGCGATGAAGTTGACGTTATGGTATTGCATATTTTCCCGTCAACCATTGTCATGAGCATGTTATACTTAACGAGTACGGAAACGGCCAAAACACTGGAATTTCGAGGGTTGTAGCTGCGCAATTTGGCTATCCAAAGAAGCTTGTTCGGCATTGATAAGTGCTGCAGTCTCTTTAGCAAATACTAAATGTAACGGCCTGCAAAACCTCGTAGAAGAAGGCCGTGGGTTTTGAAAAACGTTTTTTGTTAACATCAATGTTGATTAGGACGATAAATTTTACAAAATTTGGCTGTCGGTTGCAGCACCATCATCATTTGTAAATTTCTGCTTATATACTGCATGGTCACCACTGCCATCATACCCGTACTTAACCGTACACACCAAATTCAACAATTCTTCATCTGAAAAGTTAGGTATAATATCTTTGGTCGTCAACATAATTCGTTCAACCGTATGGTCAAGAAGTGCTTGCAGTTTTATTTCTATGTTTGTCTCGCCTATAGTTAACGACTGCTTATCAGGATAACATCTATTTTTGCTTCTAATACTTTCTTGTATGCCGGATATAAGTTAGCATTCCGCATCTTAGCTCCTAGCCGCATCTTGTTATATTGCGATACTGTGAGCTGAGCATCACAAACTAACGCCAAAGCTTCGTCTGGAGTGTAAGAAACGCATAGTGATTGTGCGACACATTTCAATGATTTCAACATGTGTGTTGCTTGAGACGGATTACTCTGCGTGCAGATGTTCAAAATTGATGCCTCAACCCTCCTACCTTCTTCATGTAGCTTCATTGAAGTCGCAAATGATAATTCATCTGCGTTGTGCTTGGATCTTATTTCTGATGTTTTCCTTCTTTTAACGCAGTCTGAACTTTCACTGAAGGCAAGCTTTTTCCTACCTCTAACTCCTTTAGAAGTCGAAGGAAGTAGGGTGAGTACGGATTGCGACAATTCGAAATATTGATCAAAATACTTTAACTTCAATACTTCAGCCTCTACGCCCGAATACTTCTTCCATAGCTTCTTAAAATATTTGCTTAAGTTTAAAGAGCATTTCAAAATCTCTGACCGTACATCTCCAGCTTCATCAAAACTGAAATGATTCATTATCTCCAGAGCGAGATAATCGGCTTTTACCTTCATGTTTCCTTCAACACATTTCCATACTCGGAATAAATCGTGGTACTTGAGTTCACCTGCAGGTTCAAATCTACATCTAATATCTATTATTTAGATAGGTAATGAAACTTACTTGTTGATGTCATGTTTCGAAATTGTTTCAAACGTTTTTTTTCACCATATACACAGGAAATTTAGTCACATTAAAAAATTCTGTTCACTACTGCCTTATCTAAAACATAGCGTTGGCTTACGAAATTAACTTTTGTGTTGTGTCGCGCAGAAAAAAAATACTGGTTAAACACTCTGAATCTCGGCTACAATCAGATAAAGGCTACTTTGATATTTTCAAAAATTTGGTTACTACGTAAAGGAATTAGGCGAGGATTACTTGGATAATAAGCACTATATGTACAATGTGCAAATATGATTGAAGAATAAGTAACTGTTATTTATAAGGCACATCGGACCACATAAACGATCCACATAAAAAAGATATGAAAAATGATAGAATTATCGAACAAATATGATGTTTATGTGACATATCCGCGAAAAAAAAAAAGATTTTCGTGGAACATAAAGTATATGGCACATTTTTTTAATCACAGGTTTTAACATGGAAGGGACAGCGAGCGACAAACGGCTTTCCCTCGATGCATTAGTGTTTACTTCATAGTTTCATGTGGAGGTGGTTTCGTTTGCAAGATTTTGCAAGTTTAGTAGATTTTTTGTACAGAAAAAGGGCACTTTTTGTTAGAAAATCTTGAATATCTCTTCACATATAAGAGATAAAAATTATGTTTTTATAGCAAAACGTGTATTTTTTCATGGCGATCAAAGTTGTAGAATATACGAAAATTGTAGAAAATTGATTGAAAAAGTTATTCAAAGAAAAGTGATTTTTAGTGCGATTTAATTTAAAAATCAATTTTGACCATTAAAATTGAAAGATAGACCTATAGTGTCTTCAGCAACATTTTTTCTAATGAGATTCTCTACAACATTGCTAAACAAAGCGAATTTTTAAAATGGATAATAAAAAAAATAAATTTCGTTTCTCACTTTTAGGGGGATTAATCACAAAATAGATACATTCAAAAAATCAAGAATAATCAATGGAAACACTTTGCTGAAGAAACTATTGATAGGCCCAGAATGTTTTATTATTGGTCTATTGAATTTCGATCACGTTTTCCCAAAAGGAAACAGTGTGCGCCGCCTCGTACCTGTTGGATCGGAAGTAAAACAATCTTTGAAGGGTTGCTGTCCGGCATTCTTGCAACATGCCCTGCCCATCGTAACCTTTCTGCTTTAGCTTCCTTCTTCACATCGTCTTCTTGCACACCACCAAAGATGGTTGTAAGTTACGATTTAGCTTACTCTGGAATAGAGCATGCGACTTACCTTGCGACTCATCTCAGGGCGCCTAGCTTCCCTTTCCGCACATAACATAAGAGTAAAATCAGCAGTGATTCAAATCGTTCGGGGCTGTCAGTTTGAATATGAATCTGAATCATGCACTTTCTCAGCAGTGGCTCAAGATTCATTTTTATAACAGTCGAGATTCAAAAGCTTAAAACTGTTATACCGCTCAGTTCTATTTTCTGCAGATTTGAACCACGACTGAATCTCGAGATTCAAATATTTTTCAATTGTTTTGGTGCATGAATGCATCATTTTTTGTACGGATCAATCCACTTTGCATTTACCACACCTTCCTCAACAGCAACATAATCATTTCATTTAATGGAAAAACGATTAAACATGAATAGAACACTGCTGGGGAAGCCTGTGAGTTTGTTCTATTTTGGCTCATATTCAAACTGGAATAGTATTCGAAAATTTGCAACCAAACTGAATCACTACTGATTTCACTCTAAGTGGATCTTCGAACAAAATCCAATCCAAAAGTTGACCCCCTTTTGATGAGCCAAAACTGTTATAATTGGAAACGGGAACATCGTTCTGTCATTTTCAAGTGTAAACAAATACCATATGATCAGAAAGTTATAACACTTTTTTCCAAGACTACAAAGAGCAAGATCTGTAGCCTAAGTATAATGATATTTATTTTTCTATCATCAATTTTTTACATTGTTTTTAAAAATGACGGATTGCATCCAAAAGAAGGTCTCTCCTATGCTGTTACTAACTAATTTATATTTGATGAAATCTAATTTGATTTATTTGTAGGGTAAACTTCTATTTTCAGGCGATTTTTGATGAAATGTTCGTCTTTTATCCATTTTAACTTATTTATCATACGAAAATAAAATTCCTCTAAAATTGAAATTTTATTTTCGGTCAGCATGGTAAAAATCTAGATTTTATTCAACATGTGTAGAAAAGTATATTCCTTAGAACAGTTCTACATTGGGAACGAATCTTTATATACGCAGTCTTCGGTTTTTTCTAAAGGATGACGAGGGAAACACCAATGTTTGTCTACGATGCGCAACAATCACAAAATAGATAGATTAGAAGCAACATTATAAATTATCAATCGTATGAAAGCAAATTCGCTTATCACAATGCAGGAGAGCATCGCAACTGTGAGGTGTTTCCAATTTGGATATCATATTAAATGAAAATGTGATGATTCGACATTGAAATCAAGATAATCTTTACCATGCAATCAAGCACCTAATCTGAATAGGTTATTACGATCTACGAAATTAATGTTATCTCATTTAAGGCATTCTTTCCATTATTAGAACATTGCTTTTGGGTTAATAGTATTTCGAATACTCTACACCAAAAGTAGAGCAATTCCAAAGACATGTAAAAAGGGAACAGAAAACATCAAAACTGTGCATTGAACATTTAACTGAGGGTAAATTCAGGTGAGGCATCACCTTTTTAAAAATCGATATTTCCTCAAAATAAACCGATAAATGAAACTCTACTTGTTGTTATTGATAGCTTAAGGAAAAATAGTATAGAAGACTTTTGAAAGACAAAAAGTTGGTTACATACATGTTACATATACATGTCAAATTCGGGTGCGATGGCACACCACTGGGAGAGACGCCACACATGGGAAATGTTTGAGAAATGCGGTTAATAAATATGTTCATAGCAATGAAGGAGCATTTGATATGCTTTTCGAATAAAAACATAATATTTCAACCAAGCACCAAACAAATTCATCGTTTACTGGTTAGGAGCCGTGCGCGGCGTACGAATGGATTTTGTTCGAGTTTGGCGAATCAATATCAATACAATATTAAATCAGTTACATACCTTAAACTCCTTTCTTTTTTACTTTAATATTGTTTTCAATTCTAATCTCCAATTAATTATAAAAAAAAACAAATTCAGCTCCTAAACACCCAACGTCACTATAGGGAAAATCTTTTGTATAATTCCAACGCGAATCGTATTCAGATATACAATATAAGTCGCATGACCCCTTGTTAGATCAAATACTGTTATACTATCTTCTGACGTTTCGATGTTCCGTATAACAAATAAAAAGTGTTATAAGGGTACAACTTTTGCTACCCGAGTTACACATATGTTATGTGCTATTCGAGAGATGATTTTTTATGTTGAGAGGGGCCTCTCCGCACCGTCTGCGCTACCTCTTCTGTTTCACCGTGACACTCACGCGCACTAATTTTCTTCTGTTCTTTTCCATTTGGGCGGGGCAGCGAGCGAGTTCACAATATTACCAGCCACACAATTATTTTGTACCTCCGGCGAGACACTTTTCTCCGCACAGGGTCGGTCTAATTCACTGTAACTGTCTATCGCCCTCGGGCATTGAGCGAACGATTGTTTAAGCGGGAAGTCTCTATCAGGAACTGGACGGTTTAACTCTTTGCCGGTACCACCAGATCTTACACAATGGGCCGATCTCCGGGAGACAATTTAATCCGATTACACCACGCGGTAGGCTGTCGCTAGCCCATTCAAACGCATACCCGACGGACACTATCAGCACTACATGGGGTATTTCGCGGCGTCCCTATGCACTCCACGGTTGGATTCCCGTAATCGGTGATAACTCCGGGAAAGGAATAGGATATCTGAATCTCCGGATCCGTTATCGCAGCTTGGCGTCCACTTATTCGACCGGGAATTCTCGCACTTCACACGAATCGCACGACCGGTCTAGCTGACGGTTGCAACACAAGAGAGCGAACTATCTCCACTCGGCTATCCAAAACCCCCTTCTGACGATCGAGCCCCCCACGATCGGGATGGAAACCACCTCCCGATCATTTTCGGTGTTCCTTTTTGGTATTTCATATTGTCGGAGTGGCCTCGTGAATCGCATGGTGTTGAACGGTGCATCGAAATAACAACTTTTAACAAAAATAGCATTGCCTAGCTCCTACCAAATTATTTTAACAGAGAGGTGTTTTTTATTCAATTATGGGCCATTGATATATAAATGTAACATGGTGCTCAGCACCCATCTCTTGAATACTCCGAGTGCTTGTAAATCCTCTTCAAGTATTGTCCATGTTTCATGTCCGTAGAGGACTACCGATTTTATCAGCGTCTTGTACATGGCACACTTGGTGCGGTGGTAAATCTTTTTTGACCGCAGTTTCTCCTGGAGCCCATAGTAGGCCTGACTTCCACAGATGATGCGCCTTCGTATTTCATGACTAACATTGTTATCAGCCGTTAGTAAGGATCCAAGGTAGACGCATTCCTCGACTATCTCGAAGGTATCCCGTCCATCATAACACTGCTTCCTAGGCGGGCACTGTCGCGCTCGGTTCCGTCTACAAGCATGTACTTTGTCTTCGATGCATTCACCACCAGTCCAACTTTTGTTGCTTCACGTTTCAGGCGGGTGTACAGTTCTGCCACCTTTACAAATGTTTGGCCGACAATGTCCATGTCATCCGCGAAACAAATAAATTGACTGGATCCGTTGAAAATCGTACCCGGCTCTCCGCATGACACCTTCTAGCGCAATGTTGAACAACAGGAACATCAGTCTGGTAAGCTTTCCAGGGAAGCTGTTCTCGTCCATAATTTTCCATAGCTCTACGCGGTCTATACTGTCGTATGCCGCCTTGAAATCAATGAGCAGATGGTGCGTTGGGACCTGGTATTCACGGCATTGTTGAAGGATTTGCCGTACAGTAAAGATCTGGTCCGTTGTCGAGCGGCCGTCAACGAAGCCGGCTTTATAACTTCCCACGAACTCATTCACTAATGGTGGTACCTCAACCTCATATTAAGTAACACATCACGAGAAGGTATCTACCCGGCGTCACGGGAGCGCGTAGTGCGTTACAAGTTGTGTCACAAACTTATGTTGATAATTACAACAACATTATTATTGTTTAATATAATAGCTCGAAGTTTGTTGTATAACAGCCAATAAATGATATCAAATATACTAATGAACTTTTGGCAGTGGCTGATTTTCTACCCGCCGCTGTCACATCCAGGCGCTATAGTATATGCGCGAATAGCCAGCATGAGTTAACCGCCAGAATTTTGTATGGCGAGAGACATCTAACGCGGGTTTTCTCAAAATAAGGAACTTTTCATAGAAAACTATTTGGTACCGGTTACGAAGGATGGTGTCCGCTACTACGCCTACCAAATATTTTTTTCGATTAAGGTGCTTAATTTTGAGAAATCGATCCTGATTTCAGGAAATTAACTATTAGTGTGCCGCTGTAAGCACGATCATTGCAGGCGATTCATTGAGTCCTAGACGGTGAACTATTAGAACTCACAAAGCTTATAAATCTTTGGTGGGACCATTTGTTTAAAAAATATAAAGTAATTAGGATAATTAAGAAATTTTAAAAATACGTTTAATAACTAATTTAAATAAAGCACGACGCATAGTGCACAATGGGAAAAAATAACCATAACGCGAATAAATACAATATCTCGGTTCGGTACGGGCAGCTTGCGCTGAAATTTTGACACTAATTGTAGAACTTTCTGGGGAATCGTGCAAAGGTGGTTAAGTTCACTGCACGAAGCTGCAAGACCTCGTTTTACCCCAATGCCCCTTATTCGTAATGTTCGTAATATTCGAAATTTTGTTCCGAATAAATCACTACCATTGCGTGTTCATTTACAAACTTTTAATATGGTGAAAAGTCAACGAAGTTCATTTAACCCACTGAAAATATTTTGATATGAATAACGCATAACATAGTTGAGTTTTTATATGTAGAACAATATCTATTCAAAAGATATTAACTAAGATAAACTTTCATGTATTTTATCCGATGAATGTAAATGGTTAGTTACGAATTTTGCGAAACAATGTTAATTTGGAAAATAAAACCAAAAATTCAAGATTACCGCTATTATTTTAAACTATGACACTTTTTCCTTTTTCTATCGGTATGTTCACAAATTCGATTGGTTAGAAAATGTTCGTGTTATGGCATTTTTACTGAATAAAAAAACACGAGGGGTCAGGGGAAATGATTCCATGTGTTAGCAGGCCAAACTTAAGGCCTAGAACATCATAGCAATCTATGTTACTTTGACACTAAAAATAAAAAGCATTCTTGTTTTCACCTCAGTCCAATCAAGACGTTATTTGTCCAGATCTCTGATTGCCCCATATATAACAGTTTTGGCGACGAGGATTACGGAAATTCAAAGATTTTTAATTTCAAGATGAATCCAGAGTTTCAAAAATCGCTTCTGGATATTCTTCAGAATCAACAACGGATTCTCGATAAACTGATGGAAAATCAATCATCCGCTGGTCAAGACAATGGAAGTTTATCAAGCCAACAATCCACGTTTTCGACCCAGAGGAACAACAATTAGGAGTTTATTATCGAGTCTCTGTCCAGTGGAATCACAGAGTTCATGTACGGTCCTGAGAACGGCGTAAGGTATGAAGACTTGTTCCATGAAGATGCAAAAAACCTGGATGAAGCCCCAAAAGTTAGACTTTTGCTTCGGAATATTGGTGCGGTGGCACATCAAAAGTACATTAGCTATATCCTTCCGAAGAAGCCCAAATATCAAAATTTTGATCAAACCGTATCAATTCTGAAGACCATTTTCGGACGACAGATTTCAGTGTTCAACGCAAGATATCAGTGTCTACAGCTGTCAAAGAACTCCAGTGATGATGTTTACACTTACGCAGGAATCGTTAATCAAAAATGTGAAGAATTCAAGCTTAACGAAGTGACGCCAGATCAGTTCAAATGCCTTATGTACGTGTGCGGCCTCAAATCACACCGGGATGCAGACATTCGCACCACTCTCCTGTCCCAGCGACTGATCAATCTAAAACGCGACACAGCAATGGTAGAGAAGCATAGCAGCACGGAGCAATCAGTATGTGCCATAACTCGTACAAATCCATCAAGATTCACTTCCAGCGATGAACCTAATGACGTTCCGAGATCACCATGTTGGAGATGTGGAGAAATGCACTATTCGAAGCACTGTTTCTTTGTCAATCATGAATGCCACACGTGTAAGAAGATTGGTCATAAAGAGGGTTATTGCGCCTGTTTTGAGAAGCCGATCAAAAAGCAGAAAGATAAACGATTCAAGCAAAAGTTTCAAGCACAGGGGGTGTTCACTGTCAATCAAGTAGAACTATCGGATAGACGGAAGTATGTCACAGTGGAGATCAACGGAGTACCAATTAAACTTCAGCTCGACTGTGCTTCAGACATCACCATCATTCCTGAAGATGTTTACGTTCAACTAGGTTCACCTGTAGCAAAAGTACCATCCATTGATGCTGTTAATGCTAGTGGCGAAGAGGTTGGACTTATTCGTGAATTAGAGTGCAGCGTTTCCTTAAATGTAACAATAAAAAAAGGAAGATGTTTTTTGACAACAGTACCAGAATTGTCTCTTTTTGGGATTGAATGGATTGAAATGTTCAAGCTATGGGACGTTCCAATAAATGCTGTGTGTAACACTGTACAACTACAAAAATTTCCTCGGACGGAGGGTCTTATTCAAGAACTTCAACATAAATATGACGTAATTTTTAGTGATGAACTTGGACTTTGCAAAAATAAAAAGGTATCATTCACATTCAACCCATATTCCGTCTGAAACAACCAGTTCCTTATGCATCTGCAAGCAAGATTGAAGTAGTATTGGATCGTCTTCAAAAACTCGGAATTATCATACCTGTATCATATTCAGAGTGGGCTGCTCCGATAGTAGCTGTGACAAAAACAAATGGACGTGTCAGAATATGTGCCGACTACTCAACAGGATTAAATTCTGCATTGGAGCCACATCAGCATCCGTTACCTCTACCTCAAGACATCTTTGCCAAGCTGGCCAACAAAAAGGTGTTCAGTCAAATTGACCTATCAGACGCCTATTTACAGGTCGAGATTGATCAAGATTCACAAAAGCTGCTCACAATTAATACTCACAAGGGACTTCTTGAATTTACACGACTTTCTCCTGGTGTCAAGACAGCTCCAGGTGCTTTTCAAGAAATTGTAGACAACATGATCGCTGGTTTGGACGGAGTAAGTGGCTATTTAGATGATATCATCGTGGCAAGTGATTCAGTGGAAAAACACATGATTCATTTAGAGCGTCTATTTGCACGTATTCGCGAATATGGTTTTACTCTCAAGATTGAGAAAAGCAATTTCTTCATGAGTGAAATTAAGTATCTGGTGTTAATCGTTGATTCTCAAGGTATACGTCCAGATCCAGAGAAAGTTCGAGCTTTTAGTGAGATGCCGGCACCGCATGGTGTCACTACCTTACGATCATTTTTGGGTGCGGTGAATTATTATAGCAAATTTGTGCGTGGTGATGATGATGATGATGATGATACTATCATCTATTGTAGCAAAGGCACCTGCCAATAGCACTGGCCATATCTGACAAACGATTTGATCATGAATATACTATTGTATGTATTTCATCAAACTCCTCCCTCTTCCCATCCAAATCGCTTCAATCAGGTTGCCCTGATGGTTTTTTTTTTTTTTGTCAGTGGTCATATAATTTGGGAAATATTTATATATATATATATATATATATATATATATATATATCATGTAGAATGGAATTCTCTCACCAAGTTTTAATTCGTATATCCTGGATGAGGGAGGACCTTTCTTCAACATCAGCTAGTTTTAGATTTGTGCTGTCTTCAGAGATGGAAAACCAATAGTTCGGAATATTCTTGGATAAATTGCAAAACAGACTTCTTTATTTCTGAAAAGAGTAAAAAACAAGACAGGAGGGAGGATTATAGGTAAATACGGGGGCGGCTTGATTAAAATGGATTTGGATTCTTATTTTTTTTCACAATCCATTTTTTTTCTGTTTACTTTTTTTTTATCTGTTTACTTTTTTCTGATACTATTTTTTTATCATGGTGATTAAAGTATTTATAAACGTGATGACAACTATATTTAAGGATTGTTATTTAATAAAAAAGGACAATAACTTTGTAATGCTATAATATATGCAAGAGGACGTGACGTGTATTGCTTTTGATATACATTCGTCTCTACACTTAATATGAAATGACAAATTATGCAAAGTGTTTGCTTATATGTTTTAATTAAACTTCGTTTGTAAAAAAAGACACTGAGATTCTAAACGTCAAATAACATAGGATCATACAAAAGCAAAGAGGACCAAAATTCTATAAGAATGCAAGAAAAATGTTTTAAAAGCAAGTCTACATCCTAAACCGCCATGAGAAATCATTTTGAATTCACTGAACATATGTGTAAATTAAAAAGAAATATTAAAATTTCAAATTTCAAAATTTTCATTCTTTTTTTTCATGTAATGATTATAAAAGATTATAGTTTATATATTTATATTTACTGTAGGTTTCCTACATATACTATTAATGTATATATTTATATTATCTATAAAACTTTCGGAGCTTTACAATATAAATGGCTAAGAAAACTATATGCTGAAAGTCATACTCAGCAACATCATAAAAACATGGTGTAACCGTTCGCAAAATAGTTTGATTTGTTAAATGACTTTGGTGGTTAATCGCCACTCTCGCATATGAGAGAGTTCTAATCTATATATTTTACACTCCTCGAATGGTTGCTGACAGGATATTCTGAATATTTCAAACCATTTTTCAAATCAACAGAAAACAATAACTGCTCTCCTTTTTCCCTGGTTTGCCTATCGTATTCCCATCAACCCGATTCTCGCTTACCGTAGAGGAATAGAAGCCTTAAAAAAGAAAAACGATCTACCAATGAAATGACTGAGAACGTACTAGAACATTGTGGTATGAACAGGAATTGCTGAAAATGAAATCAATTGAGATCCAGACAATTTAATTCAACTTTTATTAATATAAACGAGTTCATTCGGATTGGACAATAAACTAAATGGGCATATCTGGTTTACGATGAACTTTCTATGATCATAAATTACAAGGTTTCCATAAACCTCAAGTTACCGGTGGCTCACCAGTGTCGATCGCTACTTCACAAGATGGCATCTTGAGCTCTTGTGCAAAATGGCCGAATTAAAGGTGCGGGTGAGTGGCTTCCGACTTGTATTTCCCAAGAGCGTCTGGAAAACCCATTTCCCACGATTTAGTAGCCCACTTTCCCTTCGACCCGGCTTCACGTACCTTTCCGATTCACCTGGCGAGGACTAAAGGAAAGCTACTAATTCTCGGTTCGGATTCTGTCCAAAGTATGGGTTTTGGGCGACTGTCGGGTAAGTTTCGTTAAACTTATTATATAACTTCACTCCCTCCGTTTGTTTTGCCTCTAAAGGCGGGCCTTAGCTGACACTTGAGCTGGATTGATCACTCTACAATCCGCAACAGCAAAATGAACGGGATCTCGCTTACTAATTTCCAGCCCGTACAAGAAAAGCGACTATGCGCTGTTAGTCCAACGCGAATGGCGATTAATCAAATGCAAAACATAATAAAATCCATCTATTACAATTATCTTCTTTCCTTTTTTTTTGTCGGGATTCTCAAAGATTGAATCTCAACACTTCACCTCTAAAAACCACAGTTCGAAATCTACTTTTAACATATGAATACATGAAGGTTCACACGTTTTACTTTTGGAAATACATTTTCTCAGGACTGATAAAAACGCGATATTTCTACTCCTCTGTTGCAAGCGGAATCATTTATTTCCGTTTTATTTTTTTTCTTCTTCTGGAAACCTTGCAGGATAATTGCTTATTGTTTATAGATTCAATTGGCGATTGCAGTTGTTCTCCTCCTAGATTTAAGAAAATGGTTTGAAATAGGATCTATACTTTCAGGAGTCATTGCTGCATGACTGAAGCAAGTTCCACTTTGTTTATCCAAGACACCAACCGCACGAAACATGTTATCACCCAAGATAGTCAAGTAGTCAGACGAGTTATATGTTGTTCTCGCAAGATAATTAATTTACAATAATTAAATATCAATTCAATTTAAATAATAAATTGCCCAAATGAATAAAACATCCAAATACTATTTACTTTTTATAACAATAATAAAACATAATTACAGTATTTGTTTACAATTGATTTTCTTAAAAAGTTAAAAACGATTAAACCTTCCTAATTTATTTAGATTTATTTTAAAATATTCATCAACATTACAATAGTCATGTTCTAAGAAGAGGAAATAATCATCCAATCTTTACCAAGTTCAATTACAAAATATGATGAGTAGTGTCAATAATAGAAGAATACAAACTTATCAAAATTATGTTATATAAGGTTATTGCCGCAAAATATAAAATATCAATAATAATTATTAGGATTAAACAGTAAGAAGTTTATAATGTGCAACCTACAACCAGGATCTCTGTTGTTTGAGAAGAATGATATGGCTTAAACGCCTAATATTTGATAAAGTGGGTCCAAGCCTTATTTGAATATCGATACCAGTAGATATCTGAAATTTGTATAGTGAACGCTTCAGTTGTTTTGTAGATGTGTAGTTGTGTTTAGATCTTAATTTAGCCTACCCATAATCATGTTTTTTTCTTCCAGTGTTTGTATTTATGTCTTTGTTGGTTATCTTCTGAAGAAGTTTCCCCATCAGAAATTTCGCTTATTGTTTCTTTATATATTTCTTCTGCTTTATTCTTTATTTTATCCCTATCTTTAGCCACATGTTCCCATTCTACAATACTAATGTTATTATACCTATTTAAATCATCTTCTAAAGAATCTACCCATGCTATGCTTGGTCTTCCTTTTTCTTTTTTTAGTTTTTTTTAGTTTATAGGCTAACCGGTTGGATGATTATCCTCTCTTCTCAATATATGGCCGTAGTAGCTAATTCTACCAACTCTAACTTTCCTATTTATTGTTTTCCCCTCTAATATCTTTCTTGAATTAAACCTCAAACCATCCGGCCTTGAACAATTATTGAATATGGCCCTCAGAATTGATTTCTCATAATTAGCCATTGATATTCTGCTTTTTTTAGTAAGCACCGCTACTTTTGTTCCATAGATTATTGACGGCGCTAAAACCGTTTTGTATATAAGTTTACCTAATTCCCACGAGGGCTTAAATTGTTTGCAGAATTCTATCACTGTTCGGCTTGTTTTATATGTATTTCTACATCTTGAACTATTAGTAGATTTTTCTGTCTAATGTGGCAAACAAATTCCTAAATATTTAATTTTTCATACACATCGAATTGTATGCCATTTAGTATTATGGTTTTAGGGTAACTTGCTTTATTATTTGGTAACCTCAATAATACTTGGCATTTTGTATGATTTAGTGTCAGACCTACTTCTGCTAATTGATCTACAAGTACTTTTAATATTTTTTCTAATTCTTCTTTGCTATTTGCAATTATAAAGTAAATCATCCGCAAACGCTAGAATTAATGGTAATTTAAGGCAATTTATATCCAGTAATCTTAGTTCTGGAATTTTTGAGCAATTTTACGAATAACATTTTGTATAATATAGTTAAATAAAGTAGGAGATAGTGGACATCCTTGTTTTATACCTTTTCCTCTTCTAATTTCACCCGATAATTGATTGTTCCATAAAACTCAGGTCAACTCTATTCTTCATGCATGCAATGACCCTATCGACTAATCTTGACGGTACACCTAGATTTAATAATATGTCTCTTAGATTCTGAATTTTGACTGTATCGAACGCTTTTTTAACATCTAGAGCAATTATATACAAATCTTTTCCGCATTCCAATATTCTTCCATAATTCTCCTAGTTACAAATATATGATCATCAGTTGATCTGTTATTTGTAAATGCTGTGATATAAATCTGGCTCACCTGCATATATAGTTAACTGTTTTACTAACCATTTCGCATAAATTTTATATACTATGTTACATGTTAAAGAAATTCTTCTAAAATCGTCTGCTTTAATTGCGTTTGTCTTTTTGGTATGGGAATTTGAGTCGATTTGAGCCATTCACTTGGCAATTCGTTATCCATATATACTTTTTGTATAATTTTAATAAGTGATTCTAAAGTGTCCCTATCTGCATTTTTTATGTATTCCATATATATGTGATATGTGATCAGGACCAGCTGCTTTTCCTTGACCTGAGTTTTTATTATATTTATAATTTCTTCTTGATGATAGGCGGCTCCTGTAACGGAGTATAATCCTGTTGCTGACAAAATTGTATTTCGGACCTTCACTTTCTTTCAAAATCTGTTCCCAAGTTGTTGTACTAATATTAGCCCCTAATTTTCCGTTTATTTTAAAAACCCTCTCAAAAAATGTGTGTTTTCCTAATGCGTTGCCCTACGTCAAAATCATTTAGGTTTGTGAAAAATCTCTTATTTCCTTTTCTTTATGTTCTTTTTTGGCGATATTAAATTCTTGTCTTCTATTACCCAATTTATATTTGTATATTTGATTGTCTGGAAACTGACTAGATATTTTATTGCTTTTTTAAGCGATCAAATGCCTTTCCTTCTTTTCGGGGTACTAGGAGTCTTTGATGTTCTAACTGATTTATTTGCAGCCCTTCGTATTTTTACAGCTAAATCTGAGTAGCATTTTTCAATTGAACTGTCTTTCGTTATTTCGGGATTAGGAATAGATTTTAATACTTCTTGATAATTCTCCTGTATCTTCTTGTCTTTTAGTAAATCAATGTTAATTTTTGTCGGTTCTTTTCTTGCTGAATTTTTGTGAACCGTTTTCTGCATTACTATTCCTACCAATATTAGTTTATGATCAGAACTAATAGGAGTCCAATAACCTTTGACGAACCTAATTCTAAAATTAGTTTTTGTTGGAATTAAAACATGATCAATTTGACTATATTTATTTCCACTTCTCCATGTTGTGGTCGTTCCAACCTATTTTTGATGACACATTTTTCAATCTAGTTGTATGAAGAAAGAGTTTGAAAAGCTCCCCATTATCGTTGCATATGTCATGTCCCAACTTTCTCCCTATTATTTTCTTATCCTCACCTTCTAAATCATTTGTACCCAATTGAGCGTTAAAGTCTCCAATAATTATTAAAATGTCTCACTATCCTTTCATGTTTGATGCAATCTCAATAAGTTTACACAAAAAAGAAACTCTGTTGTTTATTAGACCGATTGTGGAAGGAACATTGATTATAATGAGAATCTTATCCATTTACTTTGAGTTTGATCTACAGTAATCCTGTTCTTATTAATTGTAAATTTAATATTTTTACATCAATGTGTTTTTCTTGTAACTAATGCTAATCCTCTTTGTTTTATTTACACTGATTATCAGCCACCTTCCATACATAATTTTCTGTAACAATCTCGTCTCCTAGAGTATTAACTTCCTGTAGTACTGCTATCATATCAATATTGTAGTATGTCATTGAAGTCTCGTCTATCTCATCTCTTTCTCCTACTGTTTCTACGACCCTCTAATATTCCAACTTGAAGCTAGTTTCAGTAGTTTACTACTTGAGGCTAAAGAATTGTCCTTTTTTGTAAGTGAATAATTAGAGTTTTCTGTTTTTATTTATTTCAATATTCCTTCTGCTATAATGCTGCATGATGTTGTTTTTATTATTATCAGCACTTTCTTTGTTTTTATCTGTAATGACTTGTTTTTCTTTTCCCGTGTTAGTTGATTTTATTGTTTTCTATAATTCCTTCAATCTGCCTTTCTGTATTATTGATTGCGTTAGAATTGTTGTTTATATTATCTCGATAAGTTACTATACTTATCATAGTGATTTTGATCAACTTCTCTGTACTTTGAAAAAGATATTAAGCATTCCGTTATTAGCGTAAGCTTCTCCCTATTATGTTGATTTTGCTCCATCTTTTCCAGTTATTTTTTTATAGTTAATTCAATATCTCAGTTGCTGCTAATAATGCCTCATGTCTAACCATCTGCCATTTTCTCATCACTTTCCCAACCCGATTTCGAAGTCCTCATCTGGATCTTTTATAATCAAACATAAAATCCCTCAAATTGTACTTCTTTTCTGATAAATATAATCAGCGATAAATTATACCTCAATTTTTTAACGTTATGGTCTGACACAATAAGATATGTGTGATATTGTTCACTCAAATTGATCTAGTATTGATCTTATCAGCACGAAATTACCATGTCTTCTTCTTATTGTTTTTATTTTACAAGAATGCCTTCTAGTTGTGGATGAACAAATGTGTACAAATTCTCCTTGTTTTGATGTACATGTATGTGTCCTTGTAGCAAAACGGTCTATTATGTTTTTATCCAGTTTGTATCTAACTATTTCTTTGCTTTCAGATGACCACGTCGAAAATGTATTCTTCTTCCCTTGCCCTCAGACAAAAATAGTTTACATTCTTTTCTTTTGATTATTTTTTCGGTTACAATTCAGCACTATCTCCTCGCCACAAGTTTTCGATACAGATTTATAAATTCTTTTTATTTAGGTTTCAATGCCCAATTCCACCGAGTTTTTGAGTAATCAAATTCAACTGAATTGATATCTTGTCCCTGAGATTCTTAAACTCATTAAAAAATCCTCAACAATTTTTTTGTTTAACATTTGTATTAGAGTCTTGATTGTCCTGAATTAACTCGTTCTAGAATCAGCATTTTTCCAATTCTTTTATCAGTCCTCATGACTATTAAAAGCACTTTAAGAGTTTCATCTCTGACTCAGAATCAATAAAAGATATTTCAATTAAATGCCTGTGTGTCGATGATTTCATATGGGTTTTGATCTTGTATATGATCTGGATGAGTGTATTTTATTTTGTATCTGTAATTCATCAGATAATGTGTTAATCTTTGAGATATCGCTTTTATTTCTAATATGTTTTCAATATATCCGTCGGATGCGATAAAGGAAATCCAAATAGACTAATTTCTTCATTTTTAAAACGTTCACCATAAGAGAATATTTCCCTATTTTATCTTGAAAAACGTACACTGGACATTCAAGAATCTCTAATTATCCAAAGTATTTCAGTACCAAAAACCTGTTCACCATCAGAAATCAAAAGAAACGTATTGTTCAAAAGTTGCATTCCTTTGGTTGAAAATTTTCTACCATTTTTTAACTTCATATAATTTTTATATAACATTGTCTCGATTTTGATTAAAATAAAATCAAATATAATTGAATTCAGATTCCATGATATCTTCACTAAAATATTGTCACATCCCACTCTAAATTTTACTCTGCTCCATGATCGTGTCAACTAAATTAAGTCTGTCGTTGAATTTTTTGAACCTGGAGGTATCCGTTTTTCTGGCCAAAAAGGTCTATGGTCACACTTTTTATTAACAATAATAATACCAATTCATTTTATATAATTTTTACTCAATAGTATAAGTGTGAGACTAAATGAAAATAATCTATCTTTAAATTGAAGTATTTAATCGATTTATTTGAATTGCAGAAGCTTGAATAAAGATATTAAATTAAAGAAAATATGTATTGGAGGAGGAACAACTTGAAATAAAGATTAAGCTTCATTTATATCTATAATGTTAAATGTTTGAAATAAGAAAAAAATAAGGAGAGAAGAGAAAAATGAATAAAATTAAAACGAAAAACTTCTCTATATGCTTCCACAGCAACCGTGAATATGAATTCTCCAGCTCTTCGTCAGTATCGTCGGTATCGATTTTAAAATTACTATTCGTTAGCCCCGTATCCTTTTCTTAGATTAGGCCAAAAATGTTTGAGATGACAAAAAATTGAATTAAGCTAACAAATCACGCATCGCCCTTTACTTGGGCACAGACTACGATCTTCATCCAACAAAATATCGTTTTTCATTATAGCAAATTTGTGCGTGGTATATGCTTGGCGTGAACTAGGATAGGATGCATTACTGAAGAAAGATCGTCAGGTGGTACTGGTCATCCGGCCTGTCAACAATCTTTCAAGCTGAATTCAAACGGATTTTGATCAAACATTGTTACTCACACCAACCATGACCCAAGGTTTTAGATTATTGTTGCCGCTGATGCTTCCATGAGAGTGGAGTTGGAACGGTATCTGCTACATCGTTTTCCAGACTGGCAACGAATTAAGGCTGGTTTGTCACGTTTCCAGAACCATGACTCAAGCAGAGAAAGGATACAGAACTGATAAGGCGAGAAAGAAGCATTGGCGCTAATTTTGCCGTTACCAAATTTCATCGAAGATGTTGTTTGAACGTCCATTACATTGCGAAAGACAGATCATAAGACCTTTGGTTTTCCTATTTTCAGATCGAAGAAGCGAATTCCGGTTCACACCGCTAATCGGCTATGTTCTTGGTGGCGCGCTAACTATGTTGTTGTAGCACCTTCAAAATCGAATCTAAACCAATTTGAAAGCTTGAGCTATGCCGACTTTGACTTATCAAGACTCATTCTGCAAACAGCACAAGCTAAGAACTGCCTCAAATGATAAAGTTAGATGTAACATTTTATTAATAAAGATAGATCGTGGAAATTATTTATTGTGCCAAACAGTATACTTCGTTCGGTTACGTATTACAAGAAGGAAAAAAAGTAGAAAAGAAAAGAAAGAAGAAAGAAAGAAAGGAAACATGTGAAGTAAGAAGGAAAAAGGAAGAAAAAGAATGAAGGAAAAAGGAAGAAATAAAAAAAGTAAGAAAAAGAAATACCTTTTGTACTTTGACCTTTGTCCTTTCGACCTTTTATCGACCTATTGTCCTTCGACCTTTTGACCGATTTTTTTGTTTCGACCTTTTGTCCCTTCGATCTTTTGACCTTCGACCTTTTGTCCTTTCGACCTTTGACCTTCAGACTTTGTCCTTCGACCTTTTGACCTTCGACCTTTTGTCCTCAACCCTGGGCTAACTGGTCACTGCCGAAAATGATACCAGCAGAGAATTCGGAGACGCATATGGCTGGAAACGTACGTATTTGGACTCCCAAGACGCTCCGATCGAATAGAGTTCGCCGCCGTACCAAACTGTCAATCTACAAAACGCTAAGACCGATGTACTCTACGGACACGAGACCTGGACGATGCTCGTGGAGGACCAGCACGCACTCAGAGTTTTCAGGAAAGTGTGCGTACCATCTATATGGGTTGCAGATGGCGGACGGTACGTGGAGGAGAAAATGAACCACAGTTGCATGAGCTGTGGGAGAACCATCCATCGTTCACATCGCGCCGGACGACTGCGGTGGGCCGGGCACGTAGCCCAGAATGTTGGACAGTAACCCGGTTAAATGGTTCTCGACAACGATTCGACAGGACAAGAAGGCGAGGTGCGCAGCGGAGCAGGTGGTTCGATCAGGCGGAGATGATTGCGGACCTTCCGAGACTGCGTGGTTGAATATGACCATCAGTCTTCCCAAACGAACATCAAACACGCTGAGTACAGCTGTCCGTATACTCCATTTGTACCCTTGCTTCGTGTTTATACGTATACGCACGAAATGTATACTTAGCCCGAACTTGCGTTCGAGTTTCATTTTACCGATGTACTGTACATCTGTACAGCACACATGTACACTCTGCACAGATAGAAAATCCACTGAAATTTATGCTAGAAATCATGCACATAATTGGAACGCCATTATAAGCGTAATTACACACGTGATATTAGCCTAAATGTATACAATATTTGACGTAGTCGTCAACATTGCATCGTTATTAATTTTGTTAGCAAGAGGAGCATTTCAGCGTAGAATGGCGTAAATTTTCGCATGTCTGGTTTTACGCGCTGTTTTATTTTCATTATTTTTTCTGTGTGGCTGTAAATTTGCTGTTGAATAGCGTTCCAGAAGCTTCTCAAACAAAGCAAATGTAGACAGTGAACAAATTCATAGATTGCGAATATAAGCAAATTTATTATATATCAATATTTTCATGAGGTTGGCCACCACCACTATTTTGTTGCAAAGTCAAGTAAATTTAGTTGCGTGTTTTAGTTAATGCTGAGGACAATTCTGAGAGGACAAGTATTGTCATTCAGGAATGTTCAGTTCTACATTCCTTGGTTATATTTATCCTGTACAGATTACGAATATAGTCATTTGATATCATTTTTAAAATAAATAAGGTGTGTGATCTTTGATATCATAAAGTCATAGAGCTGGTAGTCTGGATGTATTGCTTAATATGTTATGTATGTATTTTCCAACACAGAAGCCGGTTTTGTCAAAAAAATGCTCTGCATCCATGGGAGCTGGATGAATTACGTGACGCTATATAGGAGAAAGGGATACCTCAAGGGTTACGATTCAGACAAAAGAATTAAATTGTCAATACATAATGTGCTACAAAGAGAGAGGACTGGATTCGCCAATTTTTGTTACGTAATTTGTGAGCGGTCCCATATGCTCCCGATGGACATTTCATGATTACAATACATAATTTAGTTTTATGGAATACATTAACAGAGAGTCGAAATTGTTCCACTGATCTTAGTATACATAGTATTTATAATTATGCGCTTTATATTCCTTCCCTGTTGAATGTACGCTCAACAAAGTTATATAGCAGTATGTGAATCGAGTGAATTTATCAACATTTTCTGTAAGCTTAATTATTGTTCACGTGATGTTGGAATCCCATGTCAGTTGATTACAAACGTCGTGAAAAGTTTTCAACATTAAATTATTCAAAAAAGTCTTCAGATCCACCCATCACTGTGCATCTTCATTTCAGCGTGCACAGTTTCAGATTTTTTGTTCATTCTCTTTGTCTTGCCGGTCGACTCTCGGACCTGCAAGCAAGTTTATACATGTGTTTTGTACTTAAGTACAAGTTCGTTTAGGTGTACTGGGTATCCTTTGTACTCGAGTACGTCAATAATCCATGTTCAGTGTTCACTGAGTTGATGAAAATGTACTTGGTGAACATCACCATATGTTCGAGGAAGACTGGTAGCCATGGATCAGGCCGAATGGAAGACTCTTATATATCGCACGGCCACTTCGGCCTTAGTCTGAATAAATAATAATAAACTTTCCCGTGTCGGCCGAACGTATTCGGTCAAATCCCCCTTCAAATAAAGAATCAAACCTTATATTTAGCAAATGGCAACAATTACTTCAAATAAGGGAAACGCCTACTTCGAATAAGGAATCACATCTACCCTTATTCCGGTAAGCTTGCTTCTAAATAAGAAATCATTCTGTTGTCGTACTCCGAGCAAACTGCTCTTAAAAAGATATTACGTCTATCATTGTCTTAATCTAAACACGGCTTCTTCCTAAATTGGTAGCCATCAGGCAAGTCAGTACGGTGCGTGTTTAGTCGTCATAAGAAATGATTAAGAGCTGCTAACAAATTAACCAACGCTGTAAGGGTAGGAGGAGTCTGGCCAAAATTACGCGTTCATACAAAAATAAACCTTCCTTACCAAAAGTGTTACAGAAGGGTGGAGCAAAATCATCAAATATAGCGTTACGTAATTTGTGAAAGAACCCTAATTACTGAATTTGTCTTGGGTAAAATACGTTAGACACACGTTTTCGTCTATTTATCATCATGAAAATTACATTGTTGAAAATAAGTAATTAGTGCTACCAATTCATTTCAATAGATTTCTCTCACTAACATACTATTCCTTTCAATTGCGCTCATGGAGATGCAGAGTTCCTTGGACTTTTGTAGCAATGGTGCTGAACTTGAGAGTGAGGACGTGGCCAGCATCGTTTTAGTCTTGAATTAATCAAATTCCTAATCATCACAGAAAAAATAATGAAAAGTAATCAGCGCGTAAATAATAAATACGTGGAAAATCACTATTCTGAGCGTACATGGATCTTTACTAACAAGCTCGCCCTAAATGTATGCAATTTACATAGCATTATGACACTTATTCGTATAAAAGTGACATAATGCAATACAAACTCATACATTCAGATAATATCGTTTAAATTTACGCGCTTTTGGCATTCATTGCATTATTTTCGTGTAAATTTCAACTTTTTATCTTGATGTACAGTGAGAATAGCTTTCTAATCCCAAAGAGACTATAATTGGTGAGCTGTACCTACATATTTGTTGTTTCTCAGCCATGACTATAACTGATGTTACAGTCAACTTGATTGGATGGTTGATTTCTCGCATTATTTCTGTTTTACCCGGTCGGGTTCAATTCTGGTTTTTCCCATTGCCGGTTTATAGAAAGGCGAGAGACCCTGCGGTATCTTTTAAATACCTTTGTCTGTTCGTTCCTGTTTGACCAGTTTTAAAATGAACCACATTTTATCCAGTATTAATGTTTACCTGTAACTGTTGTTAATTACAAAAACCTTGCTTACGGAAGCACCCTGGGTTGGACCTGAGGGTGGCTACTTTGGTCCCCTCCCCTTAGGCTGAGTACCCTTCCGGCGTTGGCGTCACTATGACAAGTTATGAACTGACTATCAATATCAAAACTCACATTAATAAAGAGGAAATATGGTCACAATTTCGAGAATGATTATGATCATGATGGTCAGCAGATTGTGAAGACTTTTAATACAATAACGATCAATAATAATTCACTTTTTAGAAATTTGCTCAATGGATCAGATGATGGGATTGATAGCACATGAGGAAAAGTCACAGATAAAGAATATTGGTAGGATAAAGAAAAATAAAAAAATATAAAAATATAGGACGAACTCTTATCGCTAAGCGTAACTCGATGGCGACCGTCCTGGACCACAAAATGAAAAGCAATGAAAATCCTATTTTACGACGATACCTACACGCTTTCCCACCTTCAATATCCTTCGGTCGAGTCGTCGACTACTTCCTTATTCCCATTCCTCAGTTCGGTGCCATGGCGAAGATCGTACCAGAGCAACTATAGAGCTCAAATATATTACTATTTGCTCACATCTATGTCAAGAAGCTGTTCATTGGATGCATCGTGGTACGCCCAACTCCATTCCCTTTCGGATTCTGTACCACTGATAGCAAATACACTGATGTGGAAATTGATCGATAAAACTTGACCGCTGCTGTTGTTGTCGGGCGTGTGCGAGCATCTTCGAGGACAATTTGTGTTCGGTTCGGGCTCAACGGAATGGTATCTGCGGAAAGAGACTCATAAAGTGGCTCCGATCGACAAGCAAAACTATTCCACCGTTCCTTTCTCCTCCGGACATTATTAATTTTCATTAGGGTATATTACGGTTTATTGTTTTCATCAGAATCGACTGCCACCATTCCTGGCCCATATGCAGTGAGTGAGGTCACACTTTTAGGGCAGCGATGCCGGGACATTCTTGACAACGCCTGCTACACCTTGAAACGAATCTTATAATTCTGTATAAAATATTGGTGTATACAGATTTTGCAAGGTCCTAATACAAAAACACAGCTTTTTACACAGAGGTCTATTTTTTTGAGAGAAAACATTCGAATCGTTCTATAGTGACAAAATTGGAACAACGCTGTTCATAATTTTAATAATTGGCATCATTGCTCTCATCCCCAGCAACGTAAGTGGAAAGATATCGCGACTGTCGAATAGGAGGAAAGAAAAGATTTTATGTGCAACATCGGTGAACAACGACTATTAGCAGAAAACTTTCGGAACAGGAACACGCCTCACTGCTTGACTACGATGTTGATCAGCCCTACATATGAAGGCTAGCGCGATGGAAAGGGAATGGACTTTATGGTTTTCGGTGGCAGTGTGGAGCGAAACCTGTAGCTCATAAAAATGGTGTCATCCTCCCAGGTACGACGTACTCAATAGCCATTACTTGCGATTTGCTTTCACTCTTTTATTGCTTTTTATTTCGCAAATCAACGTGCACACCCTCCCGCTAAATGCGTGGGAGGTGATGATTAAGGGCAGTCATGGGATGGGAAGAATAAAAACAGTTTGTGTTTCCTCGGGAGCACGTGGTTCGATTATTAGTTTTAGTGCCGAGCTGCTTCCGCAGAGCATCACAGGAACAGCAGCAGTAATTATTAGATCACCCACTTGCAGATGGCAAAAGTCATCAGGAAGACACTGTCTTAAATAAAACGTAGATAAACTACCCTTGTTTCGCTGTGGAGTTGTGTTGGTTTCAACATCTTGGTGGGTGGATTGATTGAACGAATCAGAAACCCATTTTGAAACGACATAGTTTCCCAAAAAGGCAACAAAGATGCTTTTTGACTATACCGTTCACTTGTCATTAGACGAGTTTGCCTTCCATTAATTCACCACTTGATTGTACCTTGACAGATATGTATTTCGACCTCAACAGTAAGGTCCGAAATATGCTATCTGTCAAAGAGTAATCAATTAAATATAGGAAAATAAACTTCGTCTTTATTCAATAAAGACATTCTCAAAAGCTCAAAATAATTTCTTAACAATTTTCGTTGTTTTGATAAGTTGCAGTTTTGATTTGTACGTTTGAACAAGAAATTAACTATTGACCTTGGCGAATCACTTGGCATAACACAAGTTAGTACTATCCTATTCAACTCAACCACTTGATTGTTAGTATTAAATTTACATTGTGAAATTAAATTTGATAGTACTAACGCTTATCTTTTGACATTCCACTAAATGGCTAAAAAATTAACGAGTGAAATCACTAAATTAAATTTTCTGCTGTGTTCATTAAAGAGATCCCTAATGCAGCAGTAGTGAGGAAGTTATTTCGGGAAGGACAGGAGCACCACTGGCGTTGTTTTGTGCCATCCCATATTAATACAATATTTCTAATACTATCATAACATCCAATCTTGAGACAAACGTGAGGATGCAAAGTGACCTGATTTATAATTGCAATAATGTTAAATTACCAGTCATTTTCTTAGCGAAGACAACGTTAATATCTGTCAAAACGAAATCGAATAATATAGTTTCGTTTACTACATTTTGAAAACTGCGAAAGAAATGATGCCTTCCTTGTTATAAATACATAATGTTATGTCCAATTAGTTCAAACCAACTCATACTATGAGATCCTCGTTCACCCTTGCACATTGAACTATCACATCGTCAAGCGTCCCTGCGGACCATCACAATCCTTCACAATTCAAGCGAAGTCGGTCACATCAGCATCAGCAAATATCAGCCAAATATACAAACAATGTCCGATAAAAAACCTTCAACCATAGCTCACCGACTCCGCCACATCATTAATCTTATTTGATATCAAAATTACATTTGTCCTTTCTCAAAATGATATATGGATCAGGCTGACAGCCTCCTCAACCAGATGTCCTTCGGCATTCAGCGTGCGTGAATGTTCGGCATACAGACGCCAGGCTGGAAGGGTGGAGAGTGTATCCCGGTGCTCGCTTGACATATTTGTAGCCAACATTCGAATGTAAACAAACGGTAGCAGTTCGAAGTCGTCGCGGCGTCCACCGGATTGCCGATAATAAATGATTCTTGGCGATGGCCAGGTGAGTGTGCGGTGGCATAATCCGATTTAGCACCGTTACCTCCGTTGTGGCTCGGTATGGTCATTCACTGCTGATGTCAATTCGAAGGCAAGGGACATCAAATTTCCGTTGTTCTAGTTTGAAGAGCGTGTTGGTTATGTGTGATTAGGCGGCTAATGCTTTTGACTACTAGTTCGAAGGAGACGTTTGATGGGTATTTCTCCCGAAGGAAGGAAATTAATGAAGTTTTTGGTGGGATGAAAGGATTTCGGATAAATATAAGTTTCCCCCATTTGATTGATGAGGTAAATTTTCATATTGTTTCAAGTCTGTTTGATTTTCGGTTTTGTTTCTGAATTTAATGAAAAACGATATTTTAAAAAATCAGCTATTATCTAGCATGAGTCAAACGAGTCAAACTGAATCTTTTCAATCTTTCTAAGAATTATCTTTTATAATATGAACTAATGAAACTCAATAACATTATTGTCTAAAGTCAACGTTTTTCTTGTTTAAGGTCACTCCTGACGGAATCCAAGTTTAAAAGTTGCGTTTTCGCGTTTTTAGTCATGTAAAAATCAGATAAAACGAATAAAGCTTTTCGAAAAGCCGTGAAAAATGTATTTCATAAAGTGCCTGGGCAATACGCCCACCTTAATCAAAGACGTTTAATAGCACTTCATTGATTTTATCAATCCCATAATAAAGGTTACAAATCTTATGTGCTTGACATTAAAAACCAACATAAGTCCATTTAAGCAGGTTGGAATTACATTTCAAAAGTTTAAGCCAGTTTAAGCTACGCCATCTTTGTCACAATTTTCTGAGTCATCAATACGAGTGCACTGCGAATGCAAGACAAACAATTCCGAGGGTGAAAATGATTTAAAACAACAAAGGCATAGACAGTACCTTTTGCAAGTAGCATTCTGAATTATTGAGCAAATATACTCAATTAAGTTGAAAACGAATAGAGGACAAGCGAAGTTGGATTTTCTCGCAATCCATACGTTAAACTAACTTCGTTAAGCGCCTCTATTCTAATTACAACTAGACTGGCGCACTACTAACGTACGGATTGCTAGAAAAATCCAACTTCACCAGTCCCCCATTCCGGTTTTCAACTTGACTAGCGATAAGTTGAACATTCATAAGTTCAAAGCATGGAATCGAGTGTGAAACACTTTTAATTTATAGTTCGTTAAATTTTTTTCCGTTTCTCTATTTCCTTATGATTGTATCATGTTGCATTATTGAGTAATATGGGCGTTTGCATCATATTCTTCTGTAAAAACGTAAACATTCAAAATTCGCGCACATACTATTGCAAAATAAATCAGTATTTGACAGTGGGGATAAATTTATCCCCAAAAGAATGAACCTGTCAAATTCCATAGTACAAATGGATGTCGGTGCTCTGGAATCGTTTCAATAATCGTCAAGAATCGAGGTAATCGATTAGTAGTAACTAATCGATTAATCGAGATTTTATGACATCTCTAGTTATGCTGGAAAGCTAGAGGTCATATGCACATTTAAAAAAAATGCTAGCAATGTGCAACGCAATGTAACCAGGGCCTCTATCGCCTGTCATGGAAAAGCTCTGTACTCTGCATCGAAGCTTAGAACCGATGTTAGGGCGCAATCGTTAATGCCAACATTTTAATATTCATTAGTTACTACAAATAAATTCTTTTCGAGTCCCTATAATCAAGTAGGTACACAGATAAAAATATGTTGTGATTTTAAATGTATTTTCATGCACATATTTGGAGCATGCAAATAAACGTAACATTCAATCGATCTCACAGTCCTCTTAAATCAAAATAAATTTAAACTGTGCTTGCTTGTAAAATTCAGTAAAATTTAATTGAATATCAAATGTTAATTCGTTTAATGGGATAAGCTGCAATTTTACACGTCGTTGAATTTTCAAAATTATTTGCTGTGTATCTCAAGCATGCCACATCGTTATATTGTTGCATGATTGAGCGTTCAATGATAAAATATCGAAACAAAGTGTGCATAAAATTTCTGCCATATGTGATGGAATTAACACTTTTGTTTACATTTTAGAACCAAATCCAGATGTCGTACATATCGGTGTAGGCATGTAGCCACAGAGGGTGGTTTTGGGGTTAAACCCCCAGAGCCAAAATTTTAGGAAGAATTTTTTTCGAAAAAAAATTTCAGTAAACCCCCGACAATTTTCTGGCTACGCCACTGGGTGTAGGATTCCGCCTGCCTTCTCCCCTAAATGTAACCATGAAAATTTTAATGAATTGATGATTTGGTGATAAATCAAAGTCAATTTTGTTAGAAATTCCTCGGCAACCTAAGCATCCTGTGTCTCCTGCTCAAGTTAAACAATTGTCTTTTCATGTTGTCTAAATATTACAGGAGTTAATTATTTTACTTGAATTTTCTTTATTCAATCAAAATCTCAGCAATTGTATTTTTCTGTTAGTCTACTTCTTTATTTATTCAATCACATAAAAATAGTCCCAAATACTATAACCATGCCCGTCCTATCTCTCACCTTGGCTCATCTCTCATTTTGGCAGCAAATGTCAATTCATAGGTGATAAGCACTCTAAAAAACATTTTTGTGCGTACTGAAAACGATTGTGTTATGTGCCTCGAAAGTGTAATTCACTTTAGAAATTAGATTTGTACGCGATTCACCTTAACAATTATATTTGTGGCTGAGAATTGAGAATGTAATACCCTTCGTGTTTGCATTCCTAACCCAAGATATATAAATTTTTCGAAGTTAGAAAACATGATAAAATATCAACTCACTGGAGAGAGATGATAAGAATTCATTATTTGCAGCTACACTCAGTTATGATCAGAGCGCTAGATATGTGCAATACTCATGCAAAGTCATAGAAATTCTAGAGGAAACTAACTTGATTCTACGTGGGCTTTAGCCACGTGAGTTAGTATGAAACGGTAGTCAACAATATTACCGTTCGAGTAATGTTACCGCTAGGTACAAAATCGAGTTTTCGATTATAATCATGAAAATTTTGTTGAAGAAAGAGAGAGATAGTCATAAATGATGCTATTTCGTTTCAAATATTGACATCGTAGACTTATTTCGTAGTAAATTCACATTCATACAAATAACCTAGTGTATCTTGACGCTGGTCTTAATGATTTTAGTTGAGCTGTCTTGATCAATTTCACCCCAAACCAGATTACTCAAAAATGTGGATAATTTAATTTATTTTAATAAATGCGAACGCATTTCAGAAAACTATTGTTGATTGTTGCAACATATAGTATATGTTTTGAAAATTTTGTTTCGATTTAAAATGTAAACACACATTAAATTGCATTTTGTCTTGAAATGATCATCTTCCCCAGATGACGGTACCACTTTTAGAGCAAATGATTTTTGGAAAATGAGTGAAATAATCCGTTTTAGCATGAAAAACTCAGACGTGATGCATTATTTTAAATCCAAACCATTTTGTGTTTATGAGGGCTCGTACTTTTCGTTTCGATGAGACGAAATCAGGCGATTTTTGATAACTCTTTTCTGAACGTACCAGGAAGATACGGGAAGGTGGGAGACTTGACCAACCCCCTCTCCCCCTCGAACCTGTTTTACCGAGATTCAAAGTATATAGTTTTAATCTAGCTTAATTTTTTAGGAAAGATTCTTTAAACAAGTAATCGTTATGTGATGATGTTTTATTTTTTAAATTGGCGACCGTACACGCAAAAAAAAGCGTTCCCGAATTCGTAGACCAGTTAAAATACACCGTGATTTAATTCATGGATTCGGAACACCATCACGTTTTCCTGAACGTTTCAGAAAACTTGACTGTGTTCCCGAATCCGTGGCTGTTGTTCACGAAAAAATACACCGTTAACTTGTTAGTTCACGAATTCATGAACTCTTTTGTGCATGTATTAATTCTGCAGTTTGTGTTTGTCATAAATATGGCAAATGAGCCTGATAAAAATGTCAACATCCATCACTATTTTAGGATATTTGTATTAGATGTTTTTGCATCAACATGATCTCTCATTAGTCACCTATACAAAAATTTGACGAAAATATAAAAAAAAAATCTTCTCTTGATTCCATTTTTGTGGATTTCACATTTGATGAAGGATTGGCTCT
>NW_026943499.1:0-38870 GCF_024139115.2 Armigeres subalbatus | reverse complement strand
ATAAGAATACGTGGGAACGCCTAAGCTTTAGGAATTCGCCAGAACACAAGCCAGTTGTAATACGTAACTGAACGAAGTACACTGATCGAATAAATATTTATTGCGTAAATATTATAGAAAGGGAATCAAGTCTCCCCATAGTCTAAGATTGCATTCGCTGTCGAATTCCATAACAAAATCGGTCATGAATATCCACAGCAAGCAGGAAAATCTGCAATTCTAGTGGAAAATATTTTAAAAATCAGAGAGCACCTTTTCATTTTTATCAAACCAAGTTCTTGGAAAGGGATCAATAAAAAACCGCCACCCCCCCATGTAATATTTAACAACAATGACCAGACTGTCACACATCAGTAAAGTTAAATTATATATTTCTTAAAAAGTATTTGTGGCAACTGCATAAGTTTACTTATTTTTGGTTGTGCCGAAAATTGTGCCTGTTCAGGATATAGATTAATTACAAATTATACACATCGGTTCAATTTTAGGCTGCGTTTGAGTAAAATTCAATACCTGTACGTACAGTCGTTTCTGGTACGTTTTCCTTAGGTTTTTTTTCGCTTCTTCATTATTTCCGTTGCGGAGAGGGTTTAACAGACTGCAAAGCAACGAAAACCAGTGCCTCCACCGAGGAGACAACTGAAGATCGCCGGAAGGAAGGCCTGCCATGGGTGGAGGTCGTGAATCCCAAAATGGCGGAGCGGAGTGGTCTGCAAGGAGTGTGATAAATGGAGCGGAGCATGCCACGACTAAGAAGGGTAGAGCCAGTGACAAAAAAGATGCGTCTACCAAAGGCAGCGACAAGAGAAACGACAGAGGTGAGACGATTATTCTCAAGTCTGACGATAAAAGCTACACCGACGTCTTGATGCAACGAAAACTCTCAGGTCAAGGAAATGTCAGCTCCATCCGTTAAACGCGTACCTCGAAATGATTCTTGTCTTGAAGCGGAATGCTGCTCAGGAGAGTTCTGAGTATGAAAAGATGACAGAGGAAGTTTTGGGAGATGGGGTTCGATCATTCAGGTCAAAGGCCTGGACGAGATAACTGGATGCCGGAGACCTGATGGACGCACTGAGACATCAGTGCAATGTCGAGATCCAGGGATTCTCGATTAGGCTACGCTAAAGCTATGCGGGAATGCAGGATGCCTCATTCCAAGTACCTCTGGCTGAGGCTAGGAAGGTACTGGATGAGACTATACGTCGATATGTTCGATGAACATAAGCCAATTGGTTCAGGCCTGCTACAGGTGTCTTGGCCACGGTCATAAATCCTATGACTGTAAGGTACCTGATCGCAGAAAGCTATGCCGTAGATGTTGAGGTTAAGGCCACAAGGCTCGTACCTGCCAGGCCGTACCAAGATGTCTGATCTGGCCCTCGGGTACACAACCCTAGCACATATGTTGTACGAAGACCAATACAACTTAAATGTGACTAGATACAGTTAAAATGAAGTTATTTGCCACCAGACAGACGTCACACCGGTTTTCAGGCCTGTCCGGCCTCTAGAAGGGTCCAGCCCAGGGATTGCAGAAAACGCTCTCAATAGATAACGAAAAACGATAAAAGAGAGGCTAAAACCTCTTAGAATCATAACAACCCATGAAAACAAAACTATCGCACTTGTATAAAAGTTAAAAAAACTGATTCGGATAGTCGCTCCCCACCGATGGGGTTCGATAAAACGCTTTGTTCTCGTTCATTTTATGTTGGGGACCAGAACTGGTGCCCCCGCAATAAGGTACCAGTCAAAACGAATAATGCAAGAGATGGCGTTTTTTCAGTGGTGGTAGTAAAATGGAAATTTCATCACTATAAAACTACTAATCAGTGCAAACTAAGTGCAGGAGATAATCTTTTCACCTCATACTTCATTCCTTATCACTTCTTTCTTCTAAAACACTTCCATTTTCCATAAATTTGTGAAATACTTGATTTTCCCATACATTTTATCGATTTCTATTACCATTCTTCCATGAGCTCATGGTGGAAAATGTGAAAATCTCAGAACATAGAGTAGCAGGCTTAACAATACAGATAGAAACGCCGGTATCGCCACTCAGTGACGAGTACCGTAAACATAATGCACGGAAGGTTGTTGTCTACACTTTTTACGGCTGCTGCACCTGGAAGTAAATGTCATCGAAGTAAAACAGTCGGTCCCTTATTGGGGTGTATTAAATGAAATCTATGATGGGTTTGAGCCCTCCGAATCAGTTCAAAATCGTAACAGCTACCGAAAAACGTCTCTCACGGTATGCTACCTATCGAGAGTGTAAATATACAGATGAGATTTTCTCATTCTCCTTTGGATTCAAAACCTGGTCCAGACATGCATGTTGTTAAACTAGCTTCAGGCAACGCAACTGCTGTTACAACAGTAGGTTATCCGTTGGTCCGATCTATACCGCATCCTTTGCTGAAAGGGCAGCTGGATCATGGTGTCAATCTGGGACTTGCGGGCGGTATCTCGTTCTTCTTCTTCTTTTCCTTATTCTTTTTTTTTCTTCTTCTTATTGACATTACATGCCCCGCTGGAAAATTGCCGCCTCGCAGCCAGTATTCATAAAGCACATTTGTTAACTGCGAGGTTTCAAAGCCAAGTTACCATTTTTGCATTGGTATATCATGAGGCTAAAACGATGATACTGTTATGACCAAGGAAGTCGAAAAAACTTCCATCCCGAAAATTTCCTAGACCGTACCGGGAGCCGATTCCAGCAACCTTCGGCGTGGTCTTGCTTTGTAGCCGCGCATCTTATTGCATGACTAAGGGAGGCCTTTCCTGATGTGGGTATTGTCATTGCAAAGGTAAAAATAGAAGCAAGAGGTGAGAAGGAGAGATGATAATTATGAAGTTAGAAGCGAGATGTTGAGATGTGAATAGAGAAGAAAAAAGAAAGAAGGAAAGAGAAAGAATCTCGTTTTTCACTTCTTATTCCTCGGTCCTCATTTCTCACTTCTTACTATTCCCTTCTCACAACTTACTTCTCACTTCTCATCACTCACTTTTCACTTCTCACTTCTTATTTTTTACTTCTCACTTTTCATTTCTCACTTCTCACTTCTTACTTCTCACATCTCGCTTCTCACTTTTCACTTCTCACTTCTCACTTCTCACTTATAACTTCTTATATCTCGCTTATGACATTTCGCTGTAACTGTTATAACTTTTCACTTCTTCCTTCATACTTTTAACTTCTCACTACTCACTTCACAATTGAATTTCTCACTTTTCACTTTGAATTTTTCACTTCCCACTAAAAATTTCTCACTTCTTACTTCGCACTTCTCACTTAACTTTTCATTTCTAACTATATCATACATTTAGTGTTTCTGACAACATCGAGTTAGCGTGGTGGAAATGCATAGAAAAATTACTACGACTTATCGAGAATATCGAGAGAGGGAGACATCGACTTACGGAGTGAGCGCAGTATGCTAGATTAAATGGACTTTAAATTTCATCGAGTTAAGGAAAATATCGAGTTACAGAACATCGAGTTAGGGAGAGTTCACTATATTTTACTCAATAGAAAATTTTGATTTCTTTATGGAAAACTCTTTTCGTATAATTCCATTTTTTTTAAAGTGCTAACATATTTTTGTTTCGTGGATTTTTTTTTTTATTTTAAATGGATATTTCAGATTGATTTCAGATTTATATATTGCTTCTACCCTGATTTGTTTGTCGACAATATATATATATTTTTTTATGTTTCTAGGGAAGTTATAATTTGGGTCGAATGTAATCTAGTTCGTAGCATGCACAGATAAAAATATGTTGAGATTTTAAATGTATTTTCATGCACATATTTGGAGCATGCAAATAAACGTAACATTCAACCGATCTCACTATTCTTTTAAATCGAAATTAATTTAAATTGTGCTTGCATGTAAAATTCAGTCAAATTTAATTGAATATTGATTGTTAATTCGTTGATGACATAAGTTGCAATTTCACTCGTCGTTGAATTTTCAAAATTATTTGCTGTGTGGGTTGAAGGTTCATAGGAGAAAACAAACCATTTAAAAAATATATGACGGGTTGGCTCAAGAAAAATCGGATCATTTATTGCATGTGCTCAACGTTATTGAAATGTGTTGCAAAATGCAGATGTCATTAGGGTCTGTTCACAAATTACGTAACGCTTTTAGGGGGAGGGGGAGGTCCAACATGCGTTATACTTTGTTACACCAGGAGGTGGGGGAGGGGAGGGGTACTACCAAATGTTACGCATAACGCGAATACATATTTATTTTGAATGCTTTTTTTATCACTGACTGAAGTATTATTACTGACATGTCTTGTTGAGACGATGAATACGCATCCAGCTATCCTCTTCACTATCACACTAGCCATAATTGTCCCATGTTAGTATTTGTTCTTTTATCTCAAAAAACACGCTATTTTGGTGTATTTTTTTTTCAATTCTAAAAGACAGCGAGTCAACCTTCAAACCAAAGTTCGTTAACAGTTCAATTTGAAAATTATATGTCTATCGTCATCGCATTAGTCATTAGTAATGACTCATTACCGTAATCAAGCTCATAGTGAGTCAGATGCTTAAAAACACCAAGCGAATATTGTATTTCTCGACAGAACAGCCCCGCTAAACTATTTGAAAGGTCATGGTCGCAAATTCTGTTTTCGTTTCTACTAGCTCCATTCTTTATATCCTTGATTTTTGATATACTGAAAAATGATATACTGATATACTGAAAAATACTAAAACCCACATGCTTCAGAGAAAGAAAAAAAAATCTGCCTTTAAAATTTTCACAGTTACGCGTTATACGGGGGAGGGAGGGGTACCAAAAATGTTAGTTTTGGTTACGCGGGGAGGGAGGGGGTCAAAAACTCGGATTTTTGCGTTACGTAATTTGTGAACAGACCTTTATCGTGCTACGTTCGGTGACTGACACAAAAATCTCAGTGTTCACATCAACGATTACGATATACAACAACGTTCCGTAATACCGTATGAGAATACCAGCTCACGTGTATCAGAATTGATTGACAAATTGGAAAGCAAAAGGCAGTCATTTATCTCACCGCTGCCATCGCAGCCAATTTCGTTTGCATTCAGGATTAAGGATTGCCCACCGATTGCCTCAGCTGCTGTTATGCCAATTCCTATCTAAGGCGGTGGCACAACGTTAACCCTTTCTGGTTGACTTTACGACTATCGACCGTCACTCTGCCATGGTGGATGCTTTTGCGGCGGCCAACCATCCAATGCCAAGGCGAGTCTCCAATAAGCACTCAGACGTCATCGTCGTAAGTCGGCCGGAGACGGAAACAATCGCTCGCTAGAACTCGGTCTTTTGCAATAAATAATCAATCATGATTTATCACTCAAACAGGAATTAACTTTTCATTCTCTGATTGCCGGTCCCTCCATGGGACGAGCATTGTGTCTCTCTGTCGAGGATGACAATCCGATAAGAGAAGGAGTTGCATGGGTTTTGGATGGTCGGAGTGAAGACCCTACGGCCTTTCTTCCCAGTATTGTGCCTTCACGGAGTCCATCTGCACAAGGTAATCGTGGGAGTTCGGTGGCTGAGACTTCGGTACCGAACCATTTCTCTAATAGAGAAGCTCTCCGAGATGAAAAATGCCCGATTGTAAATTATCATTTCTACTTGCTTCAGTTGGAAAAGCCATTCCCGAAGGCTGGAGCTTTGATTTGGTAATGGAATGGTGGGTCTGGAAATGTGGTCAAATTTTACTTCTCTATATATTATATCCAACTGATTCATCCAGCTATTGAACATCTCATCCGTTGTAATAAAGCTATCGACTCTACCCATACTAGAATCGTAATGCCCAAAATTTCCAAACTCTCACCCATAGTTAACGAATAGGTATGTTTGGCTCGTCTCCCAAGTATCGTCAATGCATATGAGCAAAGTAATCTGTGCAGCATCCAGCAGCCACTTTCACACAGCAATTCCACTACGAGATTGTCGGTAAGCAGGCGGTCAAAGCACCCGGTAAGTCAAGATTTAGATTTCAGATATGCCATCTCGAATCGGAGCCCACTGATGATGACGATGATGATGATGCACCTAAACTGCTTCAGTTTTGAGGCCTTCCAAACAACCGAAGGATGGAAGCCCGAACCGGCCGGGCTCAATTTCGTTTCATCTGACTGGTTCTCGAGGGATGGAGACAGGTAGCGGCTGAGAGAACGGATCCTTTTGTGCTGTAATGTCAACCCGGCCGGAAATAGGTGATGAATCTGTAACTTTGCCTACCGCACGTGCCCCATACCGAGCCTCTTCGTATGCGTAAGTTCTGTGTCCGATTGAAATCGGTATCATTCGAGAACGAGGATCCAAAGATTGGCCCGGCTCGGCTTTGACTGGATACGGTTGGACGGCCAAAGGATGTTTGAATAGATTACACCCCGGCGATGACGACGACGACGACGACCGACCGACCGGCTGATCTGCTCGAAGGGCATCCCAAGTCGATGCAGTGTGTAAGATTGCGTGCTGAGCCGAGTGCAATTTATAGGAGGATGGCGGGTGGGGAGGTCTTTACCAGTATAGTAGCGAAAAATTCCATTAAAATAATTTTCCAGAACGAAATATGAGCGATGGGCAACGTAGAGGTCGAAATTGGGACAAGCTGGCAGGGCGGACGGAGGAGGTTGCCTTTATGCGTTGTACGAGGTTTCTTGTTGTTCCATCATAAGTGGACGACGAGAACGACGATGTCATCAGTGATGTGTTTCGGTAGAAGCATTGCTCCGAGAGACGAGCGAGAGAAAATAAATTGAAATTATATCAGCAGGATGAAATATTTATATTAACTGATTTCGTACTTTGGAAGTCAGCTCCGGTACGATGAACTACGCCGTTAGCTGGAAAGGAGTGAAGTTGTGACGGTGACGTTTTTGTTCTGAAGAGTTACGGCTTTCCATGATCTATTGGCGAAAAGGTGAAATGGTTAGTAAATCACTTGAAACGTGTTGCTGCCGGTTGTTATTCATTGGGTGATGCTTATTAGAAGATGTTATAAGCAGAACATAGGCCTTATGGTGCATTAGTTCGTGAACAAAAAAGAATTATTGCATTCAATTGTTTACTTAAATATTTTTGATGTCAGTGACTTCGACACACTTGATTTTCCATGAACGATAAACGCTTCTAAAGAAGGGTTAATTTAATGTTCAATCTTAACGGTTTTTTTTATTATGCTAAGGAAATGTTCATATATTTAGTGCTCTATTTATGGAACTTTTTTAGTTTTCCAATGGAACATTTTGATTTCTTTAAGGAAAATTCTTCTTTCTTATTGTAATATTAAATTTTGTTTTTAAAAGTGCTGTTAACGGGTGGCCACTAAAAACGGGAATTTCAATACTTCAATACTTTTCTATGAGAACATTAATGCTTTCAGAGAAATATCAAAACAGGAAGTACTGCGGCGCGCATTGTAAAATTCTTTAAAACGAACGAAGATCGTGGGAAAAGTACACGGTGGAATATTTAAGCGTGAATTGTGGGTCTGGAAATGTGGTAAAATTTTACTTCTCTATATATTTATCCAACTGATTCATCCAGCTATTGAACATCTCATCCGTTGTAATAACGCTATCGACTCCACCCATACTAAAATCGTAAAATAACGTCTTGCCCAAAATTTCCAAACTCTCACCCATAGTTAACGAATAGGTATGTTTGGCTTGTCTCCCAAGTATCGTCAATGCATATGAGCAAGGTAATCTGTGCAGCATCCAGCAGCCACTTTCACACAGCAATTCCACCGTTCTTTTAAGCCATTGCCGGGGTGTATTTTATACGCTGTTATGATATATGCGGACTAAACTTAGAATGTATAAAAAGTAGTATATTGTTTGAAAAGAAAATTCTACTCGTCTGTGTGTCATTGTCAACTTGATAGTTGGTGATCGTTGGAAGTTTCATCAAAAGTGTTTGACATTAATATAAAATTCATTGTGATATGAAGGAACTAAAACAGGCTTTGGATCATGACAGTTTTGCGGAACTTGATTACCTACTTAATAAAGCATTGGAATAAAGCATTTCTTTTCTCTTATTTCAAAAACCAAAACAGAGTCATAACGGTCCTCGCTGTCCTATATCTGAATACAACATATCAGACTCTGTTGTTGAAATTCTATTTCGCTGTTCTGACTGTGGAGCTATTTCCACGCATTCCAAGAAGCTCAAGGACTACATAATTAGAAATCACACGCTACGCAATGCCGGTTTTGATGACTCATAGAAACCCTCCGAAAATTCATGGACATTGAGGAACAAACGATTGCTGCCGAAGGAATCAGTAATCCGTATTACTATATGGATTCCGTTGAGCTAGAAAAGTCGATGACGTTAAAATAAGTAATATTCTTGGCTCTATTTTGTCTTCAACAAATTTCCAACCATTTCATCATGATTGCTAAATCTTTATCTGACGACAGTTTGAAAGCGAAATTCACAAATTTCGATTTCGGTATAGTGAAGACTAAAGATAAACCAAGCGCAAACCTTTCTGCCACATCATCTAGTTATATTATTGCTCAATCAGCTTCGCAGAGATGGGTCTTGCGTCGTGCAGTACTCTTTTTTTCTAAATGACTTGTTTGCATTTCTTGCATTGACTCCGTTGACTCCGAGCTTCCGGAACTATCAAAATCGACCATTTCCTAAAAGTCTATCCCTGAGGAAGATTAAAGGCTCTACTGGCCCATGGAGGGAACTGACTTCCCAGAAAGAGCAGGAGATCGTATCGAGGTTTCGGACCGGCCATACTAGGGTCTCCCACAACTTTGGTGGAGGCCCTTTCCGACCTCAATGTGACCTGTGTGGAGTCTGTAACAGCGTGGAGCATTTCCCCAGATGCCCTAAATACGAATTCCATAAGGAATTTTATGGGATCCCAGGCAGCATTAGAGAGGCTCTAGACGACAATGAAGCTCTCTTTCGTTATTTGAAGGATGCCGGGCTTTATCCCCAAATATAGGATCCCCAAAACCTTTTTTCGGGAACATGGTCCTCCGTCGAAGCGAACGGGCTTTTTTCGGAATAAAGTACCACCCCCTAAGTGAACCACATGTTCAGCTTAGGGGGCCTCAGCCTCCTCTTCAATTTTTCGGCTATTTTTTACACGATTTTCTGCCATTCGAAATTTTCTTTCACCTTTTCACCAAGATTGCTCTATTCGAACAAGATGGTTCCCCCGAAAAAGCTCGGGCTCTAAAATTGCCATTTATCCACACACTTGGCTTTCGAACCTTTCTATGAAAGGACTGAATGAACGGCTGAAAAATATGAACCAAAACATAGGCAGACCTTGAACACAGCCCAAATCCTTCAAACCAAACACCGGAGAACAGTGCACCAAAATTTAGGATTATGGAACTTCCCCAGGAAACCAAACTGCGATGCTGACAGGAATACGATTCGTGCTCCAGTGAGGGAGCAGCACCACGACCTACCCGGAAGCGAAGTCTTCCCATTAGGCGGACCCCAGTAACACCCGGGATTGTTTGTGAAAGTGTCATCCCCTTTTTATTTTTCGTTTTATCGTTTATTTTATCTGTTTTTACAATTAGTTTGCATTTTAAAGTGTTAGGTTAATTCAAAAATAGTAATAAGAAAATCAACTGGCGATCAACCTAGGGCCCACCCTTTCCTCTTTCATCATCGCACAATGGGGAAATCCGATTTCAAAGGTGGAAAAAACTGATGACTTTCTTCACGAACGACTTACAGAAGGGATCAAGAGCTTATTCGAAAGTGGAATTCGGTATGTAGTTATTGAGCTCTGTTTTGCCCTAATTCCCGTATATCGCGAGTTTTCAAACTATTTGTCATTTTATCTTTAAGGCAATGTTCTAAAATTGTGTTTATCTCTCACTGTGGATCCACAGAAGGGCACTAAATATATTTTGTTGGTAAAAGTTGGAAATTTAAGGGATTTTGGGGTCAAATAAGCATCAAAGTGCATTTTATGTGCAATTTTCATGTATTCTGTAAAAATAGTAATATTTACAGATAAGTGTTGATATTATTGTCCCAAAATGTTGAACAGATATTGACAAATGTTTGCTGAACGAAAATTAATGAAATAAATCGTTTCACAAATGTTTTATTTGGTTATTTGTTGAGTAAAAAACGATTTTTAAAAACTTTTGAATAGCACCGATGCCAAACATTTCCAAACCATACCCGATAGCACTACTAGACAAGAATAGTCATATGTTATGAGTCTTGATGTGATCATAGATAGGAGGTGATGGGAGATACTCTTTTTTCTTACCTTTTTGCCCAAATTCCCCTATAAAATAATATAGCTCAATGATTTCAAGCAAAGAAATGATGTAGTAATGTTAATTTAGTCAATATTTTCCAATGATATAATGAAAATACCAAATAATCATATAATTCATTAAAAATATTGAATTATAGGGGTTTTAGGGGTCATACAGCTCATTTAATGCATTTTTTTTATTCAAAATAGGATAACATTTTTCACTGACGATGCACATAGAAGATTAATGGCTTATTCGTAAGGGAGTTTTCCAAGAAATTTAGTTTGAGGTGTTCTTTAGACGTGAGACACTGCAGTATGTAGTTATTAAGCTCGTTTTGCCCCAATGTCGCATACATCAAAGTTTATCATATTTTTCGTGCTTTTATCTTCCAAGTATTGAACTAAAGATGTGTTCTCCTCTTTATTATAGCTACATACATAGCACTATTCATATTTTGTTGGAAAAAGTTGGAAATTTGAGGGATTTTGGGGTCACGGAATGCCGTTTGGCGGAATTCTGTTATAATAATTATCATTCAAATATTTAACGATTTCTTACACTATTAGACGATCCCCACCAGTGCGTGAATAAACAATGCACTAAAGTGAAAGATTGCTACTGTGGTTCCTTTTGATATCATTCCCTTGTTGTTGGGTAGGGGAAATAAGGGCATTTTGAACACCCAGGCACACCAAGGGTAGATTAATCTGATTGGACGGCCTAAAATCGAATACACGATTTCATTAGTTTGAAGTTTTATTTTAATGTTTTGGCACAAATTTGTCTTGAATAAATTTATTTTATGGTGATGCGTTTATGCGGCACCACTCGAATATAAAAAAATGAACTTGTATACCTACTCCTTTATTTAGCATTTCTAATCAGCTCGAGGTGTCTTAAATACGAATATTTCCTCTATGTTTGACAAATTTGGAAAATGCGCTATGCTTGCTTTGTAACGGAATTGTTTCATAGATTGCGTATTGTTAGCTGTTATATACATTATTTAATTTTCTTATACCAACTGAAATTTATGGAATACGTTTTACTGTACAAAAGCCCAAAACTTCGCATGGATTTTTGCAACGGATGTTGTTACTAGACAGGACTTGCTACATACCTTGGGTAATAGGATTAAGAATTCTGGTGTGGACCTAATGTGTGTAAGCTCGACAGCGACAACGTTTGCTTCACACCAAATTGTACCGTATGAATTGGGTATCTTTTTGGAAACGCGTTTCATAAGCAGTATTCTACAAGCCAGGTCTGTGGTCTTATTGATTCATAGTAGTCCATATCATTCAACGGAGAGTAAATTCAAATCTGTTTACATAAAAATGAATTTCTGTCTGTCTGAACCTTAAAGACTCCGAAACTACTGAACCGATCGGCGTGAAAATTTGTATGCAGAGGTTTTTGGGGCCGGTGAAGGTTCTGAAGATGGTTCAAGACCCCTTTGGAGGGGGGCTCCCATACAAATGAAACATAAATTTCTTCACAACTCGAGAATTAATCAGTTTTAGGCGAAACAAGGATCGTCGGGTCTGCTAGTAGAAAATAAAACATAAAATTTTCTCATCAAGTCAATTGCTTATAAAAAGTCCGCATGGAAAAAAAGTTAAACTGTAGGATTATAATAAAAACATATTTACTGGAATATAAACATATTAAAAACATATAAGAATATTTACATTAAATATCAGACATACTTAACTTAGACATACAAAACTGAAAATTCCATTGGAGTTTAAATGAAAAATAGATATTCAAATGGTTAAAGTTACCATTAAAATCGGTAGGTTATCGTTTAAAACAGAAAACAGCAGTTATTTAAAAAAAGTACTGATTTTATTAAGTTTTCGCATTAGCATTTGTGTACCTAGCTGACATCATTCCTCTTCCGTTTCTCCCTTGATTTGCCACAAATGCTCAATTAAATCGTTCTGAATTTTGTAATGAAGCGTAGTATCGTGCACTTTTTCATATCTTGACAGAAATTCTCCGAATTCTGAATTATTCTTGGGAGATTCAAAGATGGTGCCATGAAACGAACTGTGCGGAAAATGTGTAGGCTCATTACGTTGGTCTTCTATTATCATATTATGAAGTATTATGCAGCAGCGCATGACCATGTTGAGGTCTTCATTGTTCCACAACCTGGCGGGTTGTTTGATGATGGCAAATTTCTCAGTCATAGCACCGAACGCACGCTCCACGTCTTTTCTTGCGGACTCTTGCATTGTAGCGAAGTGCTATAAACATAAAAAAGATTGATTTTAACATAAAATACATTATAGGAATACAGACATATACAAACTCATTTTTCGAGCTGGTTTAACTTACTTTACGTTTTTGGCCAACGGTTGACGAAATCGTTTGCACTAAAGTAGCCAGCGGTGGGCAAATACCATCGGCGAGGTAGTACCCGGTATTGTATGTATGATTGTTGATTACATACGTGATTTCCGGTAGAGTTCCGTTGTACAAATCTGAGAAAAGAGGAGATCTATCCAGTACGTTTATGTCGTTATTGGATCCTGGCATTCCAAAAAATGCGTTCCAAATCCAAAGATCGTATGATGCTATAACTTCAAGAATTATGGAAGGTTTCTTTTCTTTGCCTTTATATTGGCCTGCCCAAGCCATAGGACAATTTTTCCATTGCCATTTCCATTGCCAGTCCAACGAACCGAGCATTCCTGGAAAACCTCGTTTTGCACCTATTTGCAAGAGTCGCTGTAAATCACTACGCGTTGGGGAGCGCAAGTAAGTTTTTCCAAACAAGTGGTTCACAGTCTTGCAGAATTCTTGCAAACATTTAGGTGCAGTAGACTCTCCCATCCGGACATATTCATCGATTGCATCGGAAGGAGACCCGTAGGCTAATTGCCGGATAGCTGCTGTACACTTTTGAATATTTGTCAAGCCCTAGCTTACCAGTTGCATCAGGTTTTGAAGAAAATATTCGTTTTGCTCCAAAGCCTTCGCAATTCTGAGAAACAAGCGCCTGGACATACGAAAACGCCTTTCGAACTGCTCGTCTGTGTAAACAGGCGATTCCGAGAAATAATCGTCGTACAAACGTTGAGCTCCTTCCTCTGCCTTTCGATCGATGTTTGGGCGCTTCCCAGGAAGAGATCCTCCAAATCGCGGCGTTGATTCAGCTTCATCCATTGCAAGTGCCTGCGCATATGATAGCACTTGATGTACGAGTTCAAGTTCTTCATCACTAGATTCAAAATATTCCACTACATTTTCTAAATTCATGTTTAGGTCTCAATATTTAACTTTCATGTATTTATTTCAGTTAGTAATACAGAGTTGTTTGTCAACCATAAAAAATAATAAAGATTGAAAATTTAATTTAAAAGAAATTAAACATTCCGGTGCGGTAACAAATCAAGACAAAATTTTCAAAACGACTTATCTTCTTTTGTAAACAAAGACTCAAACGACGATTTCAGTACCAAATTTTCAAAACGACTTATCTGCTTTTGTAAACAAAGATTCAAACGTCGATTTGACGAATCTGATAGCACTTCCTTGCAAACCAACACCATCAACAGGTCCAAACCTTCACCTACGTGTTGATGGTGCTGATTTGCGTGGGAGTGCTATCAGATTCGTCAAATCGACGTTTGAATCTTTGTTTACAAAAGCAGATAAGTCGTTTTGAAAATTTGTTTTTGATTTGACGAATCTGATAGCTCACCCACGCAAACCAACACCATAAACAGGTAGCGAAAACCTTCACCTACCTATAAGTGGTGTTGGTTTGCGTGGGAGAGCTATCAGATTCGTCAAATCGTCGTTTGAATCTTTGTTTACAAAAGCAGATAAGTCGTTTTGAAAATTTTGTCTTGAAATCAAAACAGCAACAACCGGTGCGAAAATATTATGCTTCCAGTTGAAAATCGAATTTCGAACTCGCGAAAATCAATTTTATTCGCGTTCAACTTATAGCGCATCATTGCGCAACTAGTGTACATTGTTCGCAACTAGATGCGCTATACAGCGCACCAGATGCGCAGTAATTAAACTTGCGACTAATAGGAAAAAATTGATTGCCGTCAGTTCAAAAATTCGGTTTCGAGCTGCACACATAATATAACCGTTTTGAATGTTCAATTGGCCCTGACGAAAGCATCGATAGTGTCAGTGCCGTGTAAACAAAAACATCAGCGACTACGGTAGGACGAGTGTGGCGAAATTAATTAAATAAATTCGAATTTTCTTTTGTTTGCTTGCGTGTGGATCCGTGTTTTTTCGGTTGTTCTCGAGATGAGTGCCTCAAAGCCAAGAGGGAAAAACTGGACACAGCTGGAGGATGAAGTGCTATGTAAAGCATGGCTAGAAGTGTCTCAGGATCCAGCCGTCGGAACGTATCAAAAGACAGAAAAACTATACGCCCGTATATTTGAAAAATTCGTAGAGATATGTACGATGAATGGCGTACCGAATTCGGAACTACGGGCACCGAGTGGCATCAAAAGCCGGTGGCACACCATAAACAAATGTGCTAACTAGTTTGCCGGATGCTTGGCTCAAATAAATGCTCGCCCACAAAGTGGTGCTTCTCCCGAGGATAACCTGAAGAAAGCACTGGCATTGTACGCCACTAAGGAAAAGGCACCATTCACACTGATCAGCTGCTACAGGTTGCTGGAAAGTGCCCCAAAGTGGCAGCAATATCACGTAAAGGTAATAATTGAGATTTATACTTGAGTTGAAAGCACATCTGATTTTTATTTTGTTATTCTCAGGGCCCAGCTGTGAAGCGATCCGGTGACCACATCTCAAACGACGACGTTGAAGAAGAGGATGCGGATGCAAGTTGTTCAAAAACAATCCGTCCAAGAGGCCGAGACGCTACCAAAACACGAAAAATAACAGACTCAGCCACCCTCGAACTCGCCAAATCGGGCAGGCTTTTGGCGGCAGCGGCTGGCGCAAAGGTGGAGGATGGATTCAAGCGGACAAAAGCACTTACAGGAATAGCAAACCACGCTATTATGTCTGTAGATTTCAGTGGACTAAATACTGTTGCGAAGAGATACTATGAGCTTGAACAACATCGCATTTTGGAAGAAACACTGAAAGAAGTAGCTCCCGCACCTGAAAATCCTATGATAGCTGATGTAGAAGCGCAAGATTCAGTTCCTGAACAGTCAGTGGAAGTTTTATTTTCAGAGGAATCATATGAAGAAGAAGCTGAAGGACTGGAAGCTGAGCACCTCAGCTTCGACGAGGCGGAAGGAGAAATAGAATGCCTCGACCTGGTGGATGAAGAGCCGTATGAAGAGTTAGAAGATTAACTCATTTCTTTAAACTAATAATTTATAAGTGAAAGTTGCTTGTAATCCGGTTGTTTACTTTTCTTTTTACAATCGATCGATAATATTTGATACAAGTTTCTCAGCTGTTGAATACTTTTTACGTTTGATACTATGTTTGATATTCTGTTTTAAATTGTTAAATGTTCCTTAACATGTTCTGAAACAAAGTTTTAAATAATAAAACATAAATTTCACAAAAATAAAATTGTTTAATTTATGAAACAATTTCATAAAAATAAAATTGTTTATCAAAGAGAATTATTAGAATGACGAGAGATTTTATAAGCATTATAAAAGTTTTATATATGCAGAGACCACAACATGTATGTGTTTTCTAGATATTGGCTCTTTATTTTAGTTCACGCATGATATGATTAGACCAGCAACTATCTTCCCCTCTCGTGCTTACGATATTGTGCAATCACGCCTTCCACCCAGGATGTGGGAGATTCAACATGCCCTGTCTGTCGGTGTATTCAAACACCTGAACAGCATCAGAGACCATGCTGTGTGCATGGAATGTGAAGGAACGGATGCAAATACATATTACAATATTGGAATATTAGGACAAAATTGCCGGAGCGTCGGTGGAAGTTCAAGCTATACCCCAAGGGTATCAAGCGGCGTTCTAAAAAGAAATAATTTGTTTTCGTGCAGGGAATAAGATTTTGATTCTTCAAAGAAATAACCACTTTAAAGCACTTTGATTGTTAAACGGGTGATTACCAATAAATAGTAAGGGACTCGATTCGATGACGCTTCTGCAACTGATAACCAACATTATGGTAGATAGATTCTGACAATGAATCAATTTTATTTCAAGTTTGTGATTGTGATATTTACTATCAAAATAATAATAAACCAAATGCTTGAATCAAACATACATAAGCTAAATCCTTTTATTACAATATACTTAGTGGGTTACCTTCCCCAACATGTCGGCATATAAATACTGAAATTCCGAACTACTTTCATACTCGCACATATGTAGTGCAACCTCGCAACTCTTCTTGACAACTCGTTTCTCGTCCTTCAGGTATTCGTTTAGTATTTCAGTGCATTCCTTGGTGGCAATGACTCCCAAGGCGCATTTATGTCGTACCATTTCGTTCTCGGCACTATCTCTCAAATTTTCGGCCAAAAATGGAATGCTGCTTGGCTCCTGTAATTGTCCTAATACGAAACCAACTTCATGTCTAAAAAAGCAATCCTGTGGCAAGTGCCAGAACAGATTCTTCGTTTCGTAAGTTTCATAATATGAACATAGCGCGGTACCGGTTGAACAAAGACTCATTTTCATCCAGCAGAACCTTCTGCAGCTTTACACATTAAATGTCGTCTCTGCTAGAGGTGTCGGATCGACTGATGCATATTTTCTGTGAAATTCGCAACCCGCAGCAATTTCACATGTTTCCGCTACTTCTACTTCTACTGGTACGAATACCACAAGTGTGTCCCCCATTTTAAACAACTTTGACCCACTGTGCAACCTGTAGCTATTTATACTTACCAGTCTCATGTTGCATCATTGGTTCCTGCTTAGTGTCCTGCAGTACTTTCGTCAGAATGGGAATAGCCGCTTGGTCTTGCATCTGTCCTAACAGTACGCTAGTTCGTCCTTAAGCAACGCCGAATAGTCTCCGAATCAGGCCTCGATGTCTTGTTTTTGTTTTTGTCCGCCAATATTTCCCAACGTGAATAGTACGCGGAAACGCTCCTTCAGTGGCCGACCTTGGTCGTTCAGCATGTGCCCCTATCAAAACACTAAGGCATGGGGAACGCTCTTGAAATGTCGCCAAGCTAATTTTCGTTACGTATCTGTAGAAACCGGGAATATATTATTCGTTTTGTTCCATAGCGTTTGCAATCCTAAGAAACTAACACTTGGACATACGTAAACGTTTTTGAACTAGCTGCTTCCGTGTAAACCGATTCTTCCACGAAATAGTCGTTGTACAAATATTGAGCTCCTTCCTCTGCATTCCGAATAATGTTTGGGTGCTTACCAGGTAGGACGGCACACTTCAAACTGCGGTGTTGATTCAGCATCTTACATTGCGTATTGCCGTACATGAATTAGTACTTTGTGTACTAGTTTAAATTATTCATCACTATAATTTCATAAGATTCTACAACTGTTCAGTAAATTTCAAGTGATTTAGTTTGCAATTCAGAATTGTTTGTAAATAAAGGTAAATAATGGAAAACAGTGTTTGTTTACACGTGAATATTTATGTAGCAACCTATATGTAGCAACAACCGGTGCGGACACTAGATTGTATTTTGAAAACATGAACAATGACAACCGGTGCGAAAATGAGTGAGTAGCTAAAATAAAACCACATTGAGTACTCATTCTAGACACGCATATGTCAACGCATGGGTGGGGATCGTCTTAATTACATAAAATCCGGTCTATTTTTTTTCGATTTAATGCAAACCCGAACCCGGCCCGTACCCGAGAATTTTTGCATTCGTAAACCCGTACTCGGAGTTGACCCATCGGGTTCGGGTTCGATTCGGGGTGCGGGTTTCAAAACCTGAAACCCAACCATATCTACTGCATGGTATAAGGCGAAAGGAGTTGCTAATGTCTTCTTTCAAAGAATACGTCTTCCCGATATAAGGCGAAGGGAGGAGAATCGCCTTCTTTCAATGGATGCATCTGCCCGGTAAAAGGCGAATGGAGGGGTAACGCCTTCCTTAAATGGATGCATCTGCTTGGTATAAGGCGAAAGGAAATGATAATGCCTTCTTTAAAAGAACGCGTCTGCCCGGTATAAGACGAATAGAAGGGTTACGCCTTCTTTAAATGGATGCATCTGCTCGGTACAGTGGCGTAGCCTTCTATAAAAGAACGCGTCTACCCGGTATAAGGCGAAGGGAGGGGTAACGCCTTCTTTAAATGGATGCATTTGCCCGGTACAAGGCGGAAGGAGTTGATAGTGTATTCTATAAAATAATGCATCTGCCCGATATAAGGCAAAGGCAGGGGTAACGCCTTCTTTAAATGGATGCATCTGCATGGTATAAGGCGAAAGGAGTTGTCTTATTTGAATGAACGTGTCTGCCCAGTGTAAAGTGAAAGGATGGGTAACGTCTCCTTTAAATGGATGTATCTGCCCGGTATAAAGGGCAATTGAAATTTTGAAAACCACTTCTAAATATTCTGGGAGGCCTTCCTTAGCCGTGCAGGAAGATGCGTGGCTGCCAAGCAAGACTATGCTGAAGGAGGCTGGGTTCAACTTCTGGCCCGGTATAGGAAATTTATCGAAAAAAAAATTTCGGCTTTTTAGGTATAAAAGTTTCAACGTGTTAATCGTGTTTAAGGAATTCAAAAGAAATGCTAACTTGGCTTTCAAACCTCGCAGGTAACAATTGTGGGAATGCTGAATGAACAAAGGCTATTATTATTAATATTCCGCGAAACGGTGCATTCCGCGAAATGGTACATTCCGCCAAAAGTCATTCGGCGAAAAGGTACAAACCGCCAAATGTCGTACCGCGAAAAGTTACAAACCGCCAAATGTTACTCCGCGAAATGTTCAACCGCGAAAATGGGGAACGCGGTATAAATGGGGACGAAACAAACGTCATTTTCTTGGACTTATATCGCTAGAAAAGAAAGTCATGGCCAAATTTACTGCATCTGACCCTGTGACTCATCTGAATAACACCGGATAGAAGGACCACATCACAAGTCCCAACATGTATTCTGGATTCTGGGACCCGTACGAGCAGAAACAGTAATAATCAGGTCAATACGACATAAAATGACGAATTGATAGCAATTTGATTTTTTTACCTTCACTTAGGCCGGGTCATTTGGCCGAAAGGGTCATTTAGCTGAATGGGTCATTTGGACGAAAGGAACATTTGGCCGAATGGGTCATTTGGCCGGAAGGGTCATTAGGCCAAAAGGGTTGTTTGGCAGAAAGGGTCGTTTGGCCGAGAATGTCGTTTTGCCGAAAGGGTCATTTGTCCGAAAGAATTATTTGGCCGAAAGGATCATTTGGCCAAAAGGGTCATTTGGTCGAATGGGTCATTTGGCCGGAAGGGTCATTTGGCCGAAATGGTCATTTGGCCGAAAGGGTCATTTGGCCGAAAGGGTCTTTTGGCCGAAAGGGTCGTTTGGCCGAAAGGGTCGTTTGGCCGAAAGGGTCATTTGGCCGAAAGGGTCATTTGGTCGAATGGGTCATTTGGCTGAAAGGGTTATTGGCCGACAGGTTCATTTGGCTGAAAGGGTAATTTAGCCGAATGGGTCATTTGGCCGGAAGGGTCATTTGGCCAAAAGGGTTGTTTGGCCGAAAGGGTCGGTTGGCCGAAAATGTCGTTTTGCCAAAATCATTTGGCCAAAAGGGTCATTTGGTCGAATGGGTAATTTGTCCGGAAGGGTCATTAGGCCGAAATGGTCATTTGGCCGAAAGGGTCATTTGGCCGAAAGGGTCGTTTGGCCGAAAGGGTAATTTGGCCGAAAGGGTCATTTGGTCGAATGGGTAATTTAGTCGAGTGGGTCATTTGGCCGGAAAGGTCATTAAGCCGAAAGGGTCATTTGACCGAAAGGGTTGTTTGGCCGAAAGGGTCATTTGGCCGAAAGGGTCATTCACCGAATGGGTCATTTGGCTGAAAGGGTTATCTGGCCAACAGGGTCTTTTGACCGAAAGGGTCGTTTGGACGAATGGTTCATTTGGGACACTTGGCCGAATAGTTTATTGAAAAGTGAGAAATTAGGAATAAGAAGAGAGACGTCTCACTACTCCCTACACACATGGCTTTCGGCTTAATGGGTTTCGGCCAAATGACCCTTCCCAAAAAAATGTTTGCAGAAACTAACCGAATGGGGCTGTACACTAATTACGTAAGCAATTTTTCTGGGGTTTTCAACCCCCCCTCTCCCCCAGGTAAGATTTTTCCTATACAAATATTTTTTTATTTATATGGAGCGTAAGAGAATGGCATACCCCCCTCCCCCCATAAGTGCTTACGTAATAAGTGTACGACCCCAATATAATTACTTGACTCGACTCAAGTACGAGACACTGAAGACGGCCTTACTGTTGAGGTCGAAATACGTATCTGTCAAGGTACAATTAAGTGCTGGAATTAAATGGGATTGTACAAACTCGTCTTATGACAAGTGAAGACATTCCACTAAAAATCTCAAAATAATTTTCTTAACATTAGACAACTTATAATTTAGCAATCCTTAGCCGATTTTCTCGCAGCAAGTTTCATTCGACAGGGAGCAAACCCTCATAGATCACTATTGAATTTTATATCGATCGACCGTTGCGTTTGAAAGTTATAAAGAGTACATCGAACCATATTAAAGCCATATAAGGTTGGTGTCTTGGCTAAATGCAAGAAAGGCAATATTACCACTCGGTGAATTAAGTTGGGTTTTTTCAACGGGATTCAAAATAATAAAAAAATCATTTGCGCATTGGAAAAAAATGACAGATGAAAAATTTTCGCGTCCGTTTCTCATCGTGACCTACTTAGACCTTCAGCAACACCATCAAAGAGGGCATGTTGCAAAAATCTATATAGGGGAACGGTTCGGCACTTCATCCCATAGCTCCTATTTCCATCCTACCAAAAACAAAGCAATGAAAAGGAATTTAGTTTGTTTCTTATTTTTGTGATTTTTTTTCACCAGTGAGCACGCTTGTCAGCAAAAAGAAGCGACGAAATTGGTGCTGTATTTCTTTGTTTTGCGATGAGATGAATATATGTTCAGTGAGATGGAAAATGGAACAGTTCCCCTACATAAAAATGAATTTCTGTCTGTCTGAACATTATAGACTAGGAAACTACTGAACCGATCGGGGTTAAACTTTGTATGCAGAGGTTTTTGGGGCCGGGAAAGGTTCATAAGATGGTTCGAGACCCCTCCCCCTTTTGGAAAGGAGGGCTCCCATACAAATGAAGCACCAGTTTCTTCATAACTCGAGAATTAATCAGATAATAAATCAATTTTAGGCGAAACAAAGTTTGTCAGGTCTGCTAGTAACCACATAAACGTAACATTACGAAAATCTTGCGATTAATAAAATTGATGTTTTTATTTTATTGATCTCTTTGTATATTTCATACACTATGGCCCCAGGTGTGCTTTTATGTTTATTATTTTGAAATCACTCGAGACGAGTCATTATTGATAGTAAATATTAAATAATCGATTCCTCGACTACGCTTTTTGGCATAAATTTTAAGCGATTGTAGAAAGCACAGTTACTTATAATAATAGTGAATGATAACAACGTGGAACAGTTTGTGATCAAATTCAAGTATGATTCATGTGGTAATTGCTGCAATCCTGTTCATCGAGTGTTTATGCCCTGATTGTGAAAATATACCCGCAGATATACCTGTTCGAGCGTTGCTGAAAATTTCACGAGTCGAAATTACTTCACGGCCGTGCGTCTTGCCAATGGATAACCGAAAGTGATAGTGATTTACGGTACCCTTTTAATTAGTCCGTTTGGCGGAAGTAGGCAATCAGCGTCCGGTAATGAATGAGTTGTTGGCATTCGGCAAATTTATAGCCAAAAGTCATTTCATCACTGCCGACTTCTGACTGGACCGCATTACTATGTTAATGCACCGTCTAACCCCAGCGCATTACCGGAGACGATAGCCGGGAAGAGATTTGCCTCGGCTTCGCTTCTCTGAAGAAAGGAATCTTACTTCGGACAAGAGTGGGAAGAAGCCATAAATTTTCCCATCGAGCACCGCTACTGCTATAGAGCTTCGCTATGTGAGATTTTCCTCTCCAGGAAGATTTAAGCGGAAACTGGCCTCCAATGTACGCCACATGGCTTCAGATTCTACGGACGGAAAAGGCAGAATGGAGATGGACGGACACCTTGACTCTTTGGGGAGGCACGATGTGCTTCGAACCAAAGAAAAGATAAACACGCAATTAATTCTTATATTTGTTGTGACAAGTAGACAAATTGATTTGAATCCTTTGGGAAAGCTCTGCCATCTTACCTACCACCAGTACGAACCAATTTCACGACACTACATACCGGCTAGTGATACGAATGCGATAAATTCAGCCAGAGAAGGACGCAGCGAGTATGGCCAAAGGATACGACTCCCTGGGGACAAGTTTCCCAGCTGATATTGATTTGTCTCCGGCTTGCGGTTCTGAATCCACTACTGGCGGCAGTAAGTTCGAAACTAGCTAATTTATCAGTGCTACTGAACTGTCCTGTTTGATGTTGTAGCTTGTCGGGGTTGGGGGAGATAAATATCTAATTCTGCCACAGATATCGAAGCTCATCTTTCCAGTCGGATGTGAACAAAAGGACGATAAAGACGAGGAATTTGCCGTTCCGCCAGGCTACGTGGGATGAATAAAATATTCTTTTCGAAAAACAAGGACATTCCAGAAATTCAATCATTGTTCGTCCGGCCGAATTGGTTGGTCCATCACGGGGTCATAAATAGCCAGCAGCGGGCGAATGACACTTTGTGGCATCTGATGGATCGAATGCGTGATGTTATCCACTGACTGCTAATTGATTTGCTTTGAATAATTCAGTTTGATTGTGACAGCAAGGAGGGGAAATTGATGGTTTTCATGGGATTAGTTCTGTCCCTGGATGGGGTTCATTATGTTATAGGTGGCTCGGAGTGACATATGACTTTTCCGAACAACTACAACATTTTAATTGATCAAAAGGGCGTGTGCGAGCATTCATTAGCTCCTGTTTTTTCCCTCGATGCTCAAAGCCACTCCTCGTAAGAACCGCAAAACGGAACGGTCGCATATGCTTCAATTTTTCCATCAAACAAAATGGATTAGTCATTATGAGACCGGGCATCATGCCTGGGCAGGAGCGGTCAGCAGAGCAGAGTTCATCAATCAATCCATTAGCAATAAATCTTCAACGTGAATAAGCTCATTCGCTATGGTTGCTATTTGGGGCACGAACGATGAGCTGTATGACGAGGAGCATACACACATTAGTTTGGTTGTACCTTTTTTGTTCTCGTAAAAATGTAGGTCAGTGTGAGATGTTTTCTTTTGATGAAAAATGTGGAAATGGATTTCTATGTGGGTTGGGTAATTAACCCTTGAATACGGCGAGGACGTCGTGGCATAAATTTGATATTAATGACCAATTTATCATAAATAGTATCGAGTTAATGTGTACGCCTTTTCAACATTTTATGCAGTATACATGAAACTATGCAAGAATACTAAAAAATAATAATAAAGCACATTACATTGTATGTTAAAGTACCTCAGATGCCATAGTTAAATCTGAAGTCTGAACACCGGTGCTCAAAAAATCTTCGTACACACCGATTAATCTTTCTACACAGATGGATCCTATAATTGCGTCCAATTGTGACATTTATTCGAAAATAAAAGTTCATCCTTCTACCATTTTTCTTCCAACTTCAATTTACAAGGGTATTGTCCTCAGTCGTTATGCTTCAATTGTTAGGCAATAGTCTAGGATCGTAGAAGTTGATCTCTTGCCAACTTTTACTTTTCGACATCCACCTCCAAATTGGGTGTGCGCAACGTACGTGGTTCCAACGTAGCCATATACCGGCAGTGTGATTTATGGCTCCGAATACCGTAGTCTTCGATTTGCATGCCACGCTCTTAATCTTTCACCATCTGTGTCTGCAGTGCATGAATCCAACCAGACGAAGACATCAAGAATGGGGTGGCTATCTTTTTCGCTGGTTTCCCATCGGAATCAGACAAAGAATCGTGCCTATAGTTCAATGTGAGAAAGACTGGTGTGCAATCGAAATCTAATAAAGGCAAACGTCATCCTGAAACATCCGAGCGGTGGCAGCAACAGTAGCAGCCGGGTCGTCAGTTTAGATTATTTATTGAGCTGGAACCCGTAAATCAACCATTGCGCCTGTGAGCCATCGTCGTCGTGTTGGTCCAGCATTGGACAGTGCATTCGGGTGGAAAATCGAACGATGGAAACAGTTGGCCGAGATCGGTGCATGTGATGGACATTCCGTGACTCAATATCGGTGTCAACAACATCCATCGGGAGTGAAGGGTTCGTATTCCCGAGTGCAATGGGAGCAAACGTTCCCCGGAACTGCATTATGGGGTCCGAGGCTAAAAATTGCAGTACAGTTGGGTTTGATGCACATACCGTGATATACATTCGAGCTTTATCCTTTCTCAGTCTAAATGACGGCGATGCCAGATGCACAACAACGATGAAATACGGTTATCATCGATTGAAGCTAGATTTGCACTGGAAAACTTTTCGAAAACAATTTCAGATGAGTTTATGCACGCATTAGTATTCGGAACTTTTAACATTTGTTTATGTAGTAGAATCTTCTTCTTCTTCTTCTTATTGGCATTACATCCCCACACTGGGACAGAGCCGCCTCGCAGCTTAGTGTTTATTAAGCACTTCCACAGTTATTAACTGCGAGGTTTCTAAGCCAGGTTACCATTGTTTGTATTTGTATATCATGAGGCTAACACGATGATACTTTTATGCCCAGGGAAGTCGAGACAATTTCCAATCCGAAAATTGCCTAGACTGGCACCGGGAATCGAACCCAGCCACCATCAGCATGATCTTGCTTTATAGCCACGCGTCTTACCGCACGGCTAAGGAGGGCCCCATGTAGTAGAATATGAAGTGCAAAATCAATCTTGAAATGGAATATATACCTAAGCAAAAACTCAAAGGTGCAGCCCAATCGGGTTGTACGCAAAGGTGACGTATGACTACGTAGTAGGACTATATGAAATGGATGGTATTTGCCATAATAATTTGTGTCGTTTTATTTACATTGAGCAAACTGCTCGGAGGCCAACTGAATCAAGAAGTCGAATAGTTGTTCCCAGTTGGATGTACTTTGAGTCTCTAACCGTGGAATTAACATGACTCATCGGCCGCTGAAGCCACTCGACTGGCTTTCTGTCGGGGACATCACAATCCTTACTTTGCCACGTACGCTTACATCGCGGGTGAAAACCAAACGTTGCAAATAAATATATTTGCGTTTGCTTTCACGCCACTTCTGATTCTGCTTATTTCTCCTTTATTTCGGCCATTTTTGAGGATGGTGTCCTCCAAAATGGTCTTTATACAAAAGAAGGTTGATCCGACAATCCGATATTAATTTTCTTCAAAGTACAAAACTCAATCGTAAATAGCGAATCAAATTCGCGCGTCGGAGGGAGATGATGCAATTAATTTGAATGGATGGAATCACTAACAGCAACCAACCAAACAATCCATTTTCGCAATTAGCTCTTTCTTTCTATAAAATGCTGGTCCTGAGAAGAAAAAATTTTGTTTTCCCAATGCGTTTCCAATAAGCATATGCGGTATTTCGAAAAATTTCGTTTTAGGTGGTTCGAAACGAAATTCCGCGGAATTTCGCGGAATTTGAGCATGGCGAAATCTGATTTTTTAATTTCGCTTCGTTTCGTAAAAATTTGGCTAGAAAAACTAGCTTGCAACGAAATTTAACGGGATTCCGTGGAATTTCGAAACAAATTTAAACTTAAAACATACTTTTTGTTATCTAAAATTTTGGATGCAACGCTGAACAAAATCGTAAAGTAGTTTTCAAAACTTTAGGTTATACAATATTCCTATAAACGGTTACTACATAACCCCATTCTTAGTCGACAAATTCATATGTGGTCGGGGTTCAGCCAAACCGCACTAAGCGGCTTTTCGATTGACTTGTGATATTTCGCTCGTACAAGGACAACGGAAAAAGTTTCATATAAATTTAAGCATACATTAGCAGAAGGATATCCTCAGTAATGGGATTGAGGGATATCCTATACGATTTGCGACCAATGATATCTGCTAAACGAAAGTTTGAGCAGAAAAATGGGCAATTTTCCGTTGGCGCTTGTTGTAATTTGGCTGAACCCCGACCATGTAGTTTTCTTCTATATGAATGCGGAAACGATCGTATGGATGCTGGTCATGGGACGGCAGCTAGTCCGGGAAAACGCGAAGTGAAAAAAAATCTACCTCGCGTAGCAAAAATTTGTTTAACCAGTGTGCGATCGATCATGTTGATGCTGAGCACGCCAGCTAGTGTGGGATAACGTGAAGTGATAAAACTTATGTCAGCATCGAAGAGCACAAAATTATTTAGTGCGGAATCGATCGTGTTGTAGAAGATTATCAAACGAACCACATTGATCTTGCGTTGAATTGATTTGAAACACAGTTTTCGTCTTCTTGTTTTTAAAATAACTTCGTTTACAATAAATATTTTGTCGCTTACCAAGGGGTTTCACACGAATTACCTTCCAAACTAACCAACGATTCCTTTCTCGTAGCGCTCACGGAGATGCAGAGCATTTCTCGGTCTCCTATAACAATGAGTGTTAAACTAATTTTCCTAGTAATCCTAAATTGACTATAAGCACGTGACCAGCATCATTATTGGAAACTCCGAAGCAAGTATACAATAAGAATAACTTTTGTATCCCAAGAATATTATATAATTGGTGAGCTGTACATATTTTCTGTTTCTCTGCCAATCATGATTAGCAACTACGATGTGTACAGTTAATCAAGCTAATAAGCGCTTTTGACTATTTGCACAGTTCGTAAGTAACAATGCAGATTTGTGGGTATTTCTAGATCTTCGCATGGAATTTGCAAAAAAAAATCCAGAACGGGTTGAAAGATCATTAAAATTGCTGAAAGTTCTTTACTTAAGATTGCTTTCAGCACATACTGACCATAACAGCTGTTCTCATATGCCAAGGACACAAAAACGATACCTCAGTTTGTCGAGCTGATTGTATATAAGACTATGGGTCTGTGAATTTCAATCGATAATGCATATCTTCGTGCATTTTAGAAAGGTGCACAGGATTCTTCTAGTGAGCAAATGTATGCTATATATCAGTGATCCCCAAAGTGCGGCCCGCGGGCCGCATGCGGCCCTCCAAGCCTTTTCATGCGGCCCGCGAAGGATTTTAGAGAATACACTACATGTGGCCCATTGTAAGCATAAAGCATGACTAGAAAAGCTTTTCATTGTCCCCATTTGTTGTTGCATTCGAGGATTTTATCAAGTTTGCAGCATTATGTTGTTGACTCGCCATATATAAAGCATGAATCGTGTTATCATGAAATGAAATTCTTCACTTCAAAAATATTATGTAGGCTAACAGCAAACATACTCCGATATTATTGCCCCGGGCTATAAAAATAGCATTTTTTTTTCGCGAGTTTAATCGAGCTTAATATTGAGCTTCATGTAAGAATAATGCTGCTTCATACTGCTCCGTAATAAGGATGCCTTTATTCTTAAAAATAAGTAAGGGCTCGGCGAAATTTAATTGAAAAATCGCTGGATAATTAACTCCAGCGAACACGTTGACTATCATGTCAACGTACTTTAAGCTACGAAAAATATTGAAAGAAATCAACATTTTTTACAGACTCCGATATTGATGAAGAGAAGCTAATTTACTCAAGTTCTACACAACATGTTGTCGTTATTTGCGCGACAACTTATAGTGGACAACAATCTTCAAATGCATAAGGTCATATAGACGGAGTTCTGCTTAACCGCAACAAGCGGCTTTTGGACTGTTTTGTGATACTTTCCTAGTAAAAAGAACACAAAACAATATTCGTATCTATGTTTGCATTTATTTGATAAAAATATCTTCAATTACTAATAAGAGTTTAGATCAATGAGTTCTGTAAACAATTACAATCGCAACACGTTGTTTTGTGCGCAAAATTGGGTGATTTTCTATTCATTGGCCCTTGCTGCGGATTGGCAGAACACCGACCATCTGATCATTTGGAAAAATAGCTTAGAATACTTTCTGCCAACTGAACCGTAAAGTTGGGGATGTAAAAGAACTATCTCCTGTCATTCTGAAAGAGCAGAAACAGCAGTTTCGACTCATCGTCAGCTACGGCGATAAAACCTGCGGAATTAAATATCTTTACAATTATATTTAACAAAAATATTTATTTATAAGAATAAAATATTTTGTCAAAATTTTATTTTTGATATAAAACATCATTTTGTACTAAGTTTTGAAATTCTATTTAAAATGGAAAACAAAAATTGCAAATATACTGCGGCCCGCTTCAATAGTTCAAAATTGCAATGCGGCCCTTGATAGTAAGCATCCTGGGGACCACTGCTATATATACTGTATATGTAGACGAAGAATAAGAAGGAATACATTTTGGCTGATACGCTATTTTCAAATGTTGGTCTAGTAATATCAATTCTCTATCTGCGTATACGTCTCGATTATGTGGATACATAATCGAGTATCCCACTGAATAAAAAATAAATCTAAGCATTAATTTTCTAATTTTGACTAAGTCAGTACTAAGTCCACGCTGACAAGACAATATGAAGTATGCTTCAGCATAATTACATAATTCCTTAGTGAACTAAAATTTCAAACGAAATTTGAATCCGTATATGAAAAATCCCCTATTATTTCTTTATTTTTATATACTTACAGTTTTATATTACTGATATAAATTGATCAGATTCGGGAGCACACGCTCCACGATGAATTCCTTTGAAGCGGCACAAATGCTGGGGTATTGCCTTATCGCCAATAGTATATACGGCGAGAATGTGGCGATTTATCACAGATTGCCTTTAATGTTATTGTAACTCTTTTGGTCGCAAAACAGTTCTTCGACTTTGAAAAAGTGAAATCAGAATTGCGTACATAATGTAAAACCAATTTAATAAAAATTCCGCGGAAAAAAAAATTAAATTTCGTTTCGTTTCGAAAAATTTCGAAATAAGTGAACCTTGATTTCGTATCGTTTCGAAGTCTCGAAAGAAATCTTTATTTCGTTTCGTTTCGATCCGAATCAACACAGACATTTTAAATTTCGTTTCGTTTCGTTTCGTTAGGAAAAAGTGTGTTATCGCATACCCTTACTTTCCAATAACTAACTGCATCCAAACGCTTGTCAGCACCTTGCGTTGAAATTTTCCGACCGCCACTTGATGATTTTTCGCTAAGCCTCCACCATTTGGAATAGATTTTCAGCATTGCCACTGCTATCGTCCTCATGCTGCTGTGTCCGCTCCCCTGCATCAAATTTTGTCGAACCGCTCATTCCGCTCTTTCCGCGGAATCCCGATCAAAATGCTGGCGCGCGAAAATGAATTTTTTTTTTTGAATAAATTTCTTTTTTATTTCATATAGTTTTTGTATTACAATTATTTTACATGGTAAGTGGTCAGCCAATGTTGGCTCTTCAACTTTGTTATTTCAGTTCTGGTTTTATTGGTAACAATTAGTTTTGATGGAAAATAGAAAATAATGATTTTGACTTCATAAAGCGCTGGTTAATTTATAAATTTTAAAACAATTGAAATTCCTACCTAACATAACCTAAACTAAACCTAAACAACTTGAAAAACTAGGTGACTAGGTCTCTCACTACCTGGTGTTCAGAAGTTTGGCAACGAACCCTGTACTTCGCCATTGACTCACCAAAGCGATCGCTCAATAATTTTACTTCGGCTAGACGGTGAACCTCGGTATTCCTCATTCTCCGCGGGCAATCCAGAATAATCCGGAGGAATTTATTTTGCACTCTTTGCAGTTTTAGATGATGTGATTTTGCGCAGCTTTCCCATATTGGCATACCATAATCGATAACTGGGAGGATGACCTGTTTATAGATGGCAAGCTTGTTCTTGCGGGACATGGTCGATTTTCGGTTGATAAGTGGATACAGCAGTTTTAGTAATACATTACACTTGGTTACAGTTTTGTCTACCTGCTCTCTGAAGTTCAGCTTGCTGTCTAGTGTTAAGCCGAGGTAGTCAGCCTCATTGCTCCATTCAACTGGTGTGCCGTTGATAGCGATTTTGCAATCCGCAGCCGGTACAAGTTTGGGTGATTTTGAATGGGGAAAGAGAATGGTCTGGGTCTTTGCGGCGTTGATACAGATCTTCCAGCTAGTGAAATATTCTATCAGGACATCCAGGCCACGTTGGAGCTTTGATGTGAGGGCTCTGATCACTCTACCTTTGTAGATGATGGAGGTGTCATCTGCGAACAGAGACAGTGTGCCGCCTTCAGGAAGGTCCGGCATGTCAGAGGTGAACAGATTGAACAGTAGGGGCCCGAGGATACTGCCCTGGGGGACGCCGGCGATGATGCCATGCGCGTCAGAAGTAACTCCGTTAATAGAGACCTGAAAAGTCCTCGCCGACAGATAATTGTGGATGATTTTCACCAGGTAGACGGGAATATTGAACCTTTGCAGCTTTAGGCACCCAGACCATCGTGCCAGACGTTGTCGAAGGCCTTTTCGACATCCAGCAGGGGCATGGCAGATGTTTTGGATACAGACTTGTCCCGACTGAGGATATTCTTGACTCTGGTTAGTTGGTGAACAGTGGAACGGCCGCGGCGAAACCCAAACTGTTCCTCAAGCAGAATGTTGCTCTGTTCGGCAGATTCAAGCAGTCGACTGTGGATTGCCTTTTCGAAAAGCTTGGACAACGCTGAGAGAAGACTGATGGGCCGATAGCTTTTAGGGGAGGTAGGGTCCTTACCGGGTTTTTTGATTGGTATCACTTTAGCTGACTTCCAGACCGATGGGAAGTAGCTGATCCGGAGGCACTGGTTGAAAATCGCGGCAAGGTGTCCAAAGAACTGTACACTCATGTGCTTCAATTCCAGATTAAATATGTTATCGAAACCTGGAGCCTTCATATTTTTGGATGATTTGACAAAGGACGTCAGTTCTTCAGCTGTTATAACCATCTCCATAGAAAAGTCGTTGGGAGATAAATGGAGATTATTTATATGGCCGCTGACAGCAACTTCATGTGTCGTCCGAAGTGTCGTCCTATTTCAGCAGCCTTCTCAGCAGGAGTTACCAAGAAATCTGTAGATCCATTGTTGCCAAGTGGGATTAACGGAGGGATAGGCCGAGGTTTGGTTTTCAAAATTTTAGTCAGCTTCCAGAACGGCTTAGCACAGACTGGAAGTGCCTTGATCTTTTTGGAAAAATCACTATTTCTGAGATCCACCATTCTAGTCTTGATGATTTTCGTTATACGATTGCAATCGGTTTTTAAAGAAGGCAGACCAGTGCGCTGATATTGTCGTCGTTTAACGTTACGTAGACGAATCAAATCTTTGGTGAGCGTGTCAATGGTTAGGTTGTTGCTTACCTGTCGGATCACCGGTACATGTTGTTCCCTTGCCAGTGAAATCGCCTCTTCCATGGAACGCAATTGGCGATCGATGTCCTCGGACGTCTCGGGAAGCGCATCGTAGTCAACGTTGTCATCGACACACTGCCGGAATTGATCCCAGCTGGTACGATGGTAATTTCGCCGGGTTAGTATGTGCCGATTTACTGAGGAACCAACTTTTATCACCACCGGATAGTGGTCCGAGCTGAGCTCCTGATAAGTCACCGGCTGGGAAATATGGTTGTCCATGTTGGTAAGGAAGATGTCGAGTACTGCATGGACGCCGGAGTGACTCAACCGGGTGGGAGAATCCGGTTCCAAGATGGTGTAGTGTCCCTCGTCGAGATCTTGTTGGAGAATGACGCCGTTTTGATTGCTCCGTGTATTTGTCCAAGCTTGGTGCTTTGCATTCAAGTCGCCTCCGATAATGTAATGCTCATGCCGTCGAGTCAGCTTGATGATGTCATTTCGCAGAGCTACCGCTGATCCATCTCTTTTGTTAACTTGTTTTGGGCAGTAGGCCGCAATGATGATGATTGGACCAACGGTAGTGGCTATCTCAACTCCCACGGCTTCGATGAGTTTTAGCTGGAAACTAGGCAATAGTCGGCAGTTGATATTTCGTCGCAGAGCAATGGCCACGCCCCCTCCTCCGGAGCTGGTCCGATCAAGCCTGATAAGACGAAAATCTGGTATGAAAACGTTAATCTCTGGCTTGAGATGCGTCTCCGTGATGACAGCGATATCGATGTTGTGCTCGTTCAGAAAATCGCTGAGCTCATAATTTTTGTTCTTGATAGAACAAGCGTTCCAGTTCAGGATGCTGATGGAATCTTCAGGGCCCATATTTAGCGAGAAACTCCATTACCGCTGAAGCAGCGGCTTGAATTTGCTGTTCCTTGGAACGACAAGTGCGTAACCGTCGGTACAAACCCAACGTGAGCTCAGTGATCTCCTCTGAGGAGTAGAGGGAGTCAGCAGACGGTTGTTTGGGGGAGGTACTAGACCCAACATTTCCCCATCCAGGAGGGGAGCTGTTGGAGACCGAAGGAGCTGCGGCGGTAGCCGCTAAGCGTTCTTGCACGGATGGAGCAGGCATTCGGGATGCTTGACGATGTGGCTGAAGTGGTGCCAGATTCGGTACCTTGTACCGGAGCGATGGATAATGTTCCTCTGTTCTCGGAGGGGGTGGACGTCTTTGAGTTCCACGAATGATTTTCGTGGACGCCTGTTTGCGAATCTCCAAATACTCCGCTCTTTTGGGACAGGCTCGGCTACTGCCTTCGTGATTGGAGCCGCAATTGGCGCACTTAGGCTCTGCTTCCTCGTCCATATGGGTGCAATCCTTTGATACGTGGCTTCCAGCACACCTTCCACATCGAGATTTCATGTGGCAGTTACGTGTACCGTGACCAAATGCGAGGCAGTTAGTGCACTGCGTCACGTCGCGCTTTTTCGGTCGGTAACGCTCCCATTCCACAATAATGTTGAAGAGCGCCCTGACCTTCCGCAAGTCCATCATTGAGATGGAGCCCTTCTCTAGGTGCACCAAAAATAGGTGGTCTCGGTGACTGCCACTTTCGGCCCGTCTGATGGGGAACACATGCTGAACCTTCAGCTCTTTCTCCTTCAGCTCAGCAACAATTTGCTCGACGGGATATAACGGTAATCCGCGAACAATAACTTTCAGCGGTTTGCTGCCGGGGGGGTCATGACTGTAAAATTCATGCCCCTTCTCGGTGAGAAAAGCACCGACCGACCGATAGTCTGCCATCGTGGAACAGACCACTTTTGTGCCTGTGCTGCACAGTTTAAACAGAGGATGAATCTGTTTTTTCACCAGCTCGTCCCTGAGCATGGCGATTTCCTTCGTCGCAGCGAAGAGTGGAGGAACCTTTTCTTTTTGCTGAGCTGGAGGAACCTTTTCTTTTTGCTGAGCTTTCGATGCCGCTAGAACAGCAAACTTATTGCTGGCTAACAGAGCCGCACTCGGATCTGGTGCGTTGTCATCCATCCGCAGCCGCTTTAAGCCAGTCGGGGCGATTTGTTGGTGTTGTTTTCCTGGTTGGAGGCGGAAGCTGCTGACTTCTGCCGATTGCGACCCATCGCAATGGCTAGGGGTCGATTTGCCGTGGATAGCAGCGGCGTCGCTTTGTTCGATGCCACCTCAAGTAGGTGCGCAAGTGCGGGCGACAAATCGCGGTGTCGCGAAATTGCGAGAGAAGAAAACGAGAGAAAATTTTACCAATTAACAGCGCGAGCGTAAAACACGACCGGTCGTGTCGCTTGTCCGTACTCGAATCTGCTGGCGCGCGCCGGAAAGCAGCTTTCTTGTATTCAATAAATTAAGCCCGTTAGCCCCGCCCCTTTGTGATCTATATGGGTGTAAATATAATGTGCCTTCAAAACGATTAATGAAGGGGCGGGGCTAATGGAATTTCATCATTAGATATAAGAAAGCTGATTTTCGGCGCGCGCGAGCCATTTTGATCGGTATTCCGCAGCAGACAACGGACCGTTCGGAGAATGACAAATTCTAAGAATCCTATGAAATTTTCTCCCAAAATTCTGAATTTGGTTATGAGATGTTGGTTATCTAAGATGCGTATTGTTACGAATGATAACAACAGAAATTTGACTCAAGACGAAGTTTCTCCATATTACCAAATATTATCTCTTCTTTTCTCTTCTCTTGGATGGTTGCTGATTTTATACAAAAGAAGGTTGATCCAACTATCCGAAATAAACTTTCTTTAAAGCGCAAAACTCAATCTTAAATAGCGAATTTGATAGCGCGTCTAATGGAGATGATGCAGTAAATTTGAATGGATGGAATCAATAACATCAACCAAGCTACCACGTCGGGTTTGACCACCGCCACCGGAACGGCCCATTTTCGCAATTAACTCTTTCTTTCCATAAAATGTTGGTCCTGAGAAGAACCAATTTTCATTTCCCAATGCGCCTTTCCAATAACTAACTGCATTCAAAAGCTTGTCGGCACCTTGCATTGAAACTGTCCGACCGCCACTTGATGATTTGTCGCTAAGCCTACAAAATTTGGAATAAATTTTCCGCATTGCCACTGCCACCCATGCCTTCGTGCTGCTGTGTCCGCTCCGCTGCATCGAATGTCAAACCGCTCTTTGTGGAATCCCGATCAAAATGGCTCGCGCGCGCCGAACAGCAGCTTTCTTGTATTTAATAAATTAAGCCCGTTAGCCCCGCCCCTTTGTGATCTGATATGGGTGTAAATATAATGTGCACTCATAACGATTAATGAAGGGGCGGGGCTAATGGAATTACTTCATTAGATATAAGAAAGCTGGTTTTCGGCGCGCGCGATCCATTTTGATGGGGATTCCGCAGACAATGTCGGAGAATGTTATTTGCAAAAATGCAACAAAAATAAATAAGAGATTTCAAACAATTAGGTTTTACGTAATACAAATCAAAACAAGGCACGTTACATTTTACAAATATACAAGAAAGGCAAAGTATTTTTCACGCTAATCACGCCATAATCTAACACATGAGATTCAAAATAATTATTACCAATGGGAAAAAGTATATCTTTAGTCGTCATTTTTCAACGAATTATAATTGAAAATCCATTTTTCACTTGAAACATACGATCTGTTCGTAAAAAACCGTTCTCAAATTGACATTTAAATTTTTATGGCTCAAATTCATCTGGGGGAAATAATAAGTAGAGATCTTGTTAATAAAAAGAAAAAAAAACATATAATTTGTTGGTGGCAGTTGCCACTGCCTTATAAATGGTTAAACCGTTCTTTGCGGAGTCCCGATCAAAATGGGTCGCGCGCCGGAAAGCTGCTTTCTTGTATTCAATAAATTAGGCCCGTAAATTTGAATGGATGCAATCACTAACAGAAACCAAGTTTCCACGTCAAACGTCGATGCCACCGTCTATTTTTGCAGTTAAACCTTTCTGTTCAGAATTAAAATGCTAGTCCTGAGAAGAACCAATTTTCTTTCCCCAATACGCTTTCCCAATAATGTAATAGAAGCATCGCCACTGGCGGCACGGGATCGCAACAGTGCTATTTTTATGGTCAACCCTTTCTTGCTGGTTCGTTGAGGTTGAATGATCTGCAGCAACACACCGAGGACCACCACCAATGCGATGGATTTTCGTTGAAAATGTTACCAGCGCCGCCATGAGGCTGTGTCCGCTCCGATCGCTTTGATGCGTCCGCTCTGCGTGAAATCTTGTTCAAACTGAGGATTGAATCCAAACCCGCAAGTGATTGATTTTTTTATGTCTGCGCTAATGATGCATGTACGTGATTGATTATTTACCTATTTTTAAACTTTTTATCAATTTTCGATAATAAATAGTTAAAAATCAGTATTTTCATATAAATACAAAGAAGCGTTGACTCATCCTTGATCGAATGGTCCAAAAAATTAAAAATCCATCGAGAAACGGCTGAGATATTAAAGTTTAAAGTCTATCATATTTTCGTGACGGTCCCTGATTTTCGCAATCGTAAAGTGTACTCCAATATAGAAAAGACAGACGTAGTCCTACGTCAAAATTACATTTATAATTAACTCAATTACTTACCATATATTCTTTCGTCATTCATTCAGTTGAAAATTGAACTAAAAATCATTTCAGTCACAACCTGCTCCTTTCGCTTTATGAACCAGAAAATCAAGCACGCATATTAAATTTATTGCCTATCCGCAATTGAAAACTGTCAAACACAATCGCTTTTCAAAATAATTTGTTACAATTCGGTCCCACACCTAAATGCCACAATCCGGTCCCATCTCCTCCAAATGGTATTTGACACGGCAGCCAGTCAGCATCTGGCAGGAATCATACCGTCGCTTGGTCGGCCATTCCATCGCCCAAAGGGGAGGTTGTTGGTGGTGCTTCAGCACCTCTCGAAAACCGAACAAACATTCGGGCAAAATCGAAACAACATCCACCGACAACCAAAACCGACAATCTGCCCACCCCGTACCCGTTCTCGGGGCCATCATCGTCATTCACCCGGAATTCGATTCCAATGGCAGATCCAACAGCCAGCATCGTTGCTGCTTTCAGATACAATATGAACCGCAGGCATGCTTGCCGATAGGTCGACCATACGGACCAAGGGCCAAAAGGGCGATTCCACGCACGATTGCGAAATGATACGGCCCACAAAACTGCAGCTATTTCTGGTACGCGAAGCTGCCACCAGACTCTTCCCGGCTACGGCTGCTGGTCTATCCATAAATACCGATGAATGCGAGAGTTCGATTCGATATTGCAACCGAAACGAGTTCTGGCACCGACACTTTATTCTTCGCATGCATCGCAGGATCGTTCTGGGGCGACGCGACATGTGGGTGGAGAGTGATGAAATTGCGTGATGCATAAATATTTATCGCCAAATTGTTTCGAACGCCATCAGCCACATCGATGATCGCGGGATGTTCCCCGGGTTGAGTTTTGGCGCGCCCGGTGCTTGCTGATGCGGCATCCGTTCAAGGCTTTTCGGTAGGATGCGTTCCCGCGCGTGTGATGCGACATGTGTGCTGGATGCTGCTGGGATGAGGTTCCGCTTCGGTGTCAATTCAAATTGTGTAAATTTAGTTGTTCGCGGGGTCTGTTTGGAATTAAATTTGCTCAGTCGATTGGTTTTGGGCAATGGGGTGTTTGTTTGTTTGAGTAAATATGGTAATTGCAAACTTGACTTTAGAGAAGCTCAAACGAGTGTTTTGAAATTGTAATCGCAAAGCACAATAATTGACTATTTTTTTTACATTTGGGTTGTAATGACTACAGTCAAACCTCCATGAGTCGATGTTCTATGACTCGATATCGACTCATGGAAGCAAATTGTGCCATATTAAAAAATATTTTCTGGGTTACTGCGATGGTCCCTCCAAACAGTTTTTCAAAGATTTCCCATTCCACATCTCGATATTTCTATGAGTCGATGGTCCCTTCAATATCGACTCATGGAGGTTTGACTGTAATTGAACTGTTTGAGGTAGGTTTGAACTCGAATACGCATACGAAGACATATGGTAGGATTTTAGTTTCACAATATGTTAATTTTTTACCATATTCCCAGAATATTCTTAAAATTTTAACTGTTGGTTGAATTTGATAAAAAAATTTCAAGTCGTATTACTGGATCAATATTATACCCATTCTGTTAAATCGTTCCTGAATCAACAAACAGTTGCTAATTAAGAAACCCTTTTACTCACGATCTCTTTTTCCGAATTGGCTTGTCTTGTGCGTCACAGCCTTATGCAGGAAAAAAAAAACAACGATCGTAAAAAATCAAACAACGGGTCATCCAAAGGAACGGAAATAAATTCAAAGAAAATTAGACAGATTGCTTCTCAAAATCTAAACCCTTTTCTGAATGATTGCGCATTCGGATCCAAAAGAGAAAAAAAAACACCCACAATAAAGCAGCGATGCAACTGGATAAACAGTCTTTAATTGAAACGCGAACCCTTCTGCTTAGTGCTTCTATCATATACTTCATTACTTCGCCGACCAACTACGATCCCGATACGGGTTCCGGGAATCCTTGGAAGTCAACTCTGGAAAAATGTCACCTCAGGGTTGGAACTGAGACAAAGAGAAGTTGTTTTTTTTTCGTTACGCTATCGGACCTCCAAAGGTTTCCCTCTTCTATGATTTTTTTTTCACTTCTCGTTCATTTGATAGAAGAAAAAAAAATGGGAAAAGTCTTTGCAACAACTGGAGCCACAGCAACAATCATCATTGAAGGGGTTGAGGGTAGTGACGCTGTAAATTTCATTACACCGCTCAACCCCTGCCCTGGTTGGTACTTACTCGTAGCAATGTGGCGGCGTCAAAGGATTTCACCCCGTTCTTCATCATCGAGGGCGTTTTGTTTTCAGCCGTATTCATGAAGGTGGTTCGGATTTTTTTATGCGTTTCACTCCTTTTCACTCTCGAGAGACTATTTTCCCTGGACCATTATTTGACGCTTGTTTGAATTTCGATTCGGTAAACAAGT